>NW_021604651.1:8690458-8694114 GCF_004785775.1 Grammomys surdaster
TGTATGTTTTTTGCCGGCGAGACCACTACACGCGCGCCCCGCACATTATAAGGCGATTTGCTTTGGGGTAACTGCAGTAGCAGTGGACCTGTCTGCAGCCAGGCCATCCAGCAGTGGTGACAGCCATGCTTTTTTCAGTCTCCACCAGGTTCTTCTGCCTGCCCAACACAGGCTCCCAGCACAGAACTTGGGAACAGTGAAGGAAGGGAAGTGAGCTCCGTGATACCAGAGCAGGCTGGGAAAGAAAGATGTGGCCTCAGATCTGTAGCACTGAGAAGCTCCGGGAACAGCTGCACAAACAGAATCAGTTGTCAAGTGGGATCAATAACCACCAGGTAGAGACACAGCTGCAGATCTCTGGGCTAACCATGCCTGGCTTTATATTCCATAAAACAATTATTCTGGTTGTCGGCCACTCAAGATCAAATCGAGCAGCCTGTGGGAGTGGAAACTTGAACCCAGAGCACTAAGATCAAAAATTGACAAATGGAACCTCATAAAATTGCAAAGTTTCTGTAAAGCAAAGGACACTGTCAATAGGACAAAATGGCAACCAACAGATTGGGAAAAGATCTTTACCAATCCTACATCTGATAGAGGGCTAATATCTAATACATACAAAGAACTCAAGAAATTAGACTCCAGACAACCAAATAACCTTATTAAAAATGGGGTATAAAGCTAAACAAATAATTTAAATGAAAGAGGATATGAGGTTCCTTGTGGATGATTGGAAATCACCAGAAATAACTGCCCTGTATCTGAAAGAATTATATAAGTTCACCATTGTATAACCATCCTGCTGGCCCCAGGTAAGGCAATTTGCCTTTCTAATTTCTGCTTCACCTATTAATTTGAGCCAGCTTTTAAGCCAATTGAAAAGAAATGAGAAACAGCACACATCCCAAAACCTTCTGCAGATGTGAAATCTGGCCTTTCCCAATATCAACAAAAGGTTGGTTCTTTTTTTTTTTTTTTTTTCTCCGAGACAGGATTTCTCTGTATAGCCCTGGCTGTCCTGGAACTCACTCTGTAGACCAGGCTGGCCTCGGACTCAGAAATCCGCCTGTCTCTGCCTCCCAAGTGCTGGGATTAAAGGCGTGTGCCACCACCACCCGGCAGGTTGGTTCTGATATCTACCTCTGCAAGCACTATTTGCAACCAATCAGGAGACTATGTACAAAGCTAGAGAGATGGTTCAGGCTCCACTGTTAAGAGTTTACATTGACCTGGGTTGTGGTGGCACATGCCTTTAATCTCAGCACTATAGAGGCAGAAGCAGGCTGATCTCTGTGAGTTTGAAACCAACCTGGTCTACAGAGCAAGTCCCAGGACAGCTAGGGCTATGCAAAGAAACCCTGCCTTGAAAAGAAAAATTCTTTTCAGAATAAATCTGGGCTAGAATGATGGCTCAGTGGTTGCTCTTCCAGAGGACCCAGGTTCAATTCCCAGCACCCACATGGCAGCTCGCATCTGTCTGGAACTCCAGTTCCAGGGGATCTAACACCCTCACACAGACATACATGTGGACAAAACATCAATGTGTGTATATATATATATGTATATACATATATATACACACACATATATATATTGTTTTAAGAGAATGTATACTGTTCTTATACAGAACTTGAGGAACTTGAGTTTGGCTCCCAGCACCCACATTAGGCAGTCAACTGCCTGTAATTCCATCTTCAATGAGTCTGATGCCCTCCTTTGGCATTGCAAATAACATCATGTGCATATACACACTTTAAAAATAAATTTATAAAAGACTGGGGGGGGGCATTGTTCTCAACTGAGGAAACTCGAATGGCCAAGAAGAACCTAAAGAAATGTTCAGCATCCTTAGTCATCAGGGAAATGCAAATCAAAACTACCCTGAGATTCCACCTCACACCAGTCAGAATGGCTAAGATAAAAAACACAGGTTATAGCAGATGCTGGCAAGGATGTGGAGAAAGAGGAACACTCCTCCATTATTGGTGGAGTTGCAAACTGGCACAACCACTCTGGAAATCAGTCTGGTGGTTCCTCAGAAAATTGGACATAGCATTACCTGAGGACCCAGCTATACCACTCCTGGGCACATACCCAGAAGATGCTCCAACATATAACAAGGACATATGCTCCACTATGTTCATAGCAGCCTTATTTATAATAGCCAGAATCTGGAAGGAACCCAGATGTCCTTTTGCAGAGGAATGGATACAGAAAATGTGGTAATATTTTGTAATACACAATGTGATACACAATGGAGTATCACTCAGCTATTAAAAACAATGAATTTGAGAAATTCTTAGGCAAATGAATGGAACTAGAAAATATTATTCTGAGTGAGGTAACTCAATCACAAAAGAACACACATGGTATACACTCACTGATAATTGCGTATTAGCCCAGAAGCTTGCAATACCCAAGATACAACTCAGAGACCACATGAAGCTCATGAAGAAGGAAGACCAAAGTGTGGATGCTTCAGTCCTTCTTAGAAGGAGTAACAAAATACTCAAGGGAGCAAATATGGAGACAAAGTGTGGGACAGAAACTGAAGGAGGAGTCATCCAGAGACTGTTCCACCTGGATATCCATCCCATGTGCAGTCACTAAAGGTAGACGCTGATGTGGATGTCAGGAAGTGCATGCTGACAGGAGCCTGATCTAGCTGTCTCCTTAGAGGTCTGCCAGAACATGACGTATACAGAGGCAGATGCTCACAGCTAACCATTGAACTGATCATAGGGGTTCCCAATGGAGGAGTGAGAGAGAAGACTGAAGGAGCTGAAAGGGTTTGAGGCCCCATGGGGAGAGCAGCAATACCAACCAACCAGAGCTCCTTGGGTCTAAACCACCAGCCTAGGCACACACAGGGAGGGACCCATGGCTCCAGCTGTATATGTAATTGAGGATGGCATTGTTGGGCATTGGTGGTAGAGGAGGTCCTTGGTCCAATGAAGGCAGGATGCCCCAGTGTGGTGGAATTTGAGGGTGAAGAGGTGGGAGTGGGCAGGTGAGTGGAGGCACTTCCTCATAGAAAGAGGAAGGAGAGGGGATGGTATAGGGAGCTCCTGGGTTGGGGAAATGGGGAAAGGGGATCACATCTGAAATGTAAATAAAATATCCAATTAAAAAAAGAAAAAAAAGTAAAAAAAAAAACCCAGAGGGCATCTGGCAGGACCTATCTCTGGGACGGCGGATAATTGTTTCATGGTCCCACTGCTCAGTGAAAGAAGAAAGCCTCCTACAAAATCTACTTACACAAGCACAACAATTTAAAGTCTGTAATGTGGTCCAAGTATATACAGCGAATGAAGAAATGCTTTCTTTAAAGGGTGTTAGGGTGTGAGAATGTGCACTGCTCTTCCAGGGAATCCAAATTCAGGTTCCAGTGCCTATGCCAGGTGGCTCACAACTGCCTGTACATCAGCACTAGAAGATCTGATGCCTTCTTCTAAACTCCATTGGCATCTGCACACAGATGCACATAGCTGAAAATAAAAATATACATCTTGAAAAAAGGAAAAACAGAAAACAGATTAAAAACAAACTCAACAACCAACCAATCGCAGAAAGGATCAGTATGTTGACACTCATGCTAACCATTTGTGGTATGTCAGTGTGCTGTGGTGTACACAGGCACACACATACACATACAC
>NW_021604651.1:8694124-8714919 GCF_004785775.1 Grammomys surdaster
ACAAGACACACACATGCTGATATATACACATAGGTACACACACATATACATAGACATATAGGCAGATGTACACACACATACAGGCAGACATACACAGACTTACATGCAGACACATAGCCACACACATATAGACACACATATACATAAACATGTACATACTCATATAGATGTATACACAGAGACTTATGTACATGCAGGCACACATAAACACATACACAACACTCTGAAGCTCTCTCACATGAAAAGGGAAATAGCAATAAAAGCATCATCATTCTGTCTTGACTGGGCAGTTTGGTCTCTGGTTTGTCTGCATCTCTCTCCCTGGCCTGCAGGTATCTCCCATGTCTTCTGCATGGGTTCCCACTATGATTGCAGATGGCTCTGGTGTACTGGGAGGTCTGGGCTTTGGCAACTGCCATCTCTTCTGAGGATCTGGGGGACAGGCTAACCTTTTGGGGTTCATGATTACCACCTGCACTGTATCTGGATTCAGGCCACTAACATAAACACTGCTCTCCCCCTTCTGCTGCCTTTTTCAGTCCAGCTAGTCAGTGCCTTAAAATGAGAAAATACCCTGGCCCCCAAGTCTTCATTGTAAGCACTTCACACTGTGAGCCCTGCTTTACCTCTTAGTATGTAGACACAGTGTGCAGACATGCTTTCCTTTCTTGATATACTCTTTGCCAGAAGCCAGGACCCTCACCAATGCAGCTGAAAAGGAGTGCGTGGTGCTGGGAGTGGGTGCAGCCTACATGGCCTAAGACAGGGCTCTCACCCTCCTTTTACCCACCTCGGGGTCTCTTGATGTTGTCCATCGTCGACAGCTTAAAGCCTTCGACCATCGATGTGACTCGTCTCACATCCATGTTTTGGGGTTGTGAACTTGTCTAAGACCCCCCATAATTAGACTTTCAAATTCAAAATTCACATAGTTGGGATTGATCACAAGATGCCTTCTCTACTAAACAGAGAAGGGGAAGATGCCAGAAGCCAGGACCCTCGCCCTTACCCTCACCCCCTACCTTTCCCCACCTGCACAATGTCCCCTGCAGCCTGGCAACCACAAGATCCTGCTTGGCAAGCAGTGTATAGCAGGGAGACCATAACTCAAAGCAGTGTACCATATCTTCTGAAGAATAGCAGGTAGATCATAATTCAAGGCAGTGTACCGTACAGACCATGACATGTTTCAAGGCACAGGCCAAGAAGATTCTGTATTTTTTCCACCACCTGGCCCCTCTTACCCCCTCCCCTTGTAAAGCATGCTATAAAAAGCATTTCATGTTCAAATACATGACTCTTGACAAGCAACTGTTTGCTTGAGTCCTTTCTCTCTCTCGCCCATTCTTCTTTCAGGTTGTGGTCCTCCTCACCCCCACGAATAACTAGGACCCGTCAGTTGGGTCAACTCTTTTAGTTTCATAAGATCTCTTTCTCTTTCTTTTTTATGTATGTGCATGCGTGTGCATTTGGAGGCCAGAAGGCAACCTCAGGTGCTATTCACTTGGTTTTTTGAGACAGGGTTGCTCACTGACCTGTAACTCATAGGCCAGGAGTCCTGGAGATCCACCTACCCTTGTTTTTCGAGTACTGGGATTATAAATGTGCACAACAATTATGGGTTTCTATAATGCCTTTTCTCATGAATATGCTGCACATGTCTGGGGACCTGGGGTTAGACATTATGAATGATGCCACACCAGGAAGCCATTTAAAGATGGTTCCCTTTTCTGACAGCCAACTGGAAGTTGACATAAGTCTGAACCTTTTGATTCTGCCTCTCACACCCCCACTTTTGGCAGGAGCCCCAGGGACATAGTGACCGAAGGCAAGCTGTCATTGCAAACTCAGAACATCTTGCTGTGTGAATATCCTGTACCTCCCGCACTTAGCCTGGAGCACTTCTGATCATGCTCCTATTCTTTATGAGATGGTAATGTTTCTGGAGCATCTGCTGTCACTGCTGTGGGCCACTCACCATCAGGATGGAGCAGAAAACCTGCCGATGGGCCCATGCTTATGGAGACAGATGTGGGCTTGTTAAGACAGCTTCAGGGAGGTGCAGCTGAGTACTGTTGATGCTAGAGTGGATTGAGGTCAGGAACTAAAACCTCTGCAGTTGATGTTCAAATGAAGCAGCTGTTGGTTCCTAGTGTCAGGACAGTGACTCAGGGGACCCACTTAGTGGGCTCAGAGAAGCAAATATGGTGGGATTTGCCTGGTGATTTTGGTACCTGAATGTCTTGATTCATCTTGATGGAGATGAGATACAGCAATAGAGTTACAGGGATATAGTTTGAAAAATCCCCAAGTTGTTTAAGGCTGTGAGACTCTTTCTAAAGGTCTCAAAACAAAATAGGTTTAAGAATACTATTGTTTTTTTTTGTAGAAAACATCGTCTTTAAAAGTACTTTTATTACTTTAAACATTTTAATTTTATGTTTATGAGTGTTTGCCTTTGTGTATATATGTGCACCATTTGAATGCCTAGTGCTGCCAGAAGCCAGGTGAGGATGCTGTGATCCCCTGGAGATGGAGCACAGACAGCTCTGAGCGGCCTTGTAGGCTCTGGGAATGGAACCTGGTCCTGGGAATTGAATGCAGATCTTTGGGTTTGGAATGCATGGCCACTCTTCCATCTTTTTCGTTAGTTAGGGTCTCTGAATCAAACCCAGAGTTCAGTGATATGGCTAGTCCCACTAGCCAGCTCACTCTGGGAGCCCCTGCTTCTGCTTTCTTAGGTTAGAGTTATTTACAGCATTTTTAGGAGATGTATCAGGAGTTCAGTTTCATCTTTGGCTATATAGTGAGTTCAAGGCCAGCCTGAGATACTTGAGACCCTGTCTCAAAGCAAGCAAGCAAACAAACAAATGCTTTCAAGAGAGTTAAGGAAGTGGGAAGAGGAGAGTCATTGGTAAATACTGCAGGTGAAGAGATGGCTCAGCAGTTAAGAACACTTTCTGTTCTTTCAAAGGACCTGAGTTCAGTTATCACATGTTGGGCAGATCTTAACCATCTGTAACTCCAGTTCTAAGGGGCATGACGGCTTTTGAGGGCACCTTCACACATGTGACACACACACACACACACACGTCAGCATGGTGTAGAGAAGGGGAAGGGGGGAGAGAGAGATTCTAAAATAAAAAAATTCAAGTCAGATAGTGGTCTCCTGAAAAGCAAGATCGGGGTAGCACTGGCAATGGCAGCCACATGGTGGGCACATGGATCCAGCGACTGTGTGTGGAGGAGCTGAGCTGAGGCCATCTGGCCTTGGGTCTCACTTTTTTCTCTGTCTTTTGCTATCATTTAAATTGCACCATTGGCATCTTTGCTTTTCACTCCATAGATTTTTGTTGTTCTTGAGCTGCAATTATAACACAGGAACAGAATTTTTCCAGAATTTTATTTGGTGTAGTGCTCACCTAGTTGCGGGGCGCCGCCTCGCCGAAAAGGAGAACGCCACGCTTCAGGATTCTTCTGGCAGCATTTTTATTACAGCTCTTTTAGTGTTACAGCTCTCTTAGATGGTAGTGTGGCGAGGGACCCCAAGCCCCAAAAGCTAGTGGCTTATATAGCGCTTTAGGAGATGTGCCGCACACTCATTGGCTCTTATGATGTCGCCAAATTAGCATACTGATTTTCGCGCCTTGCGCAGGCGCACATTCAAGCAAGGCTCGCAAGAAGAACCAGGAAGCAGGAAACCGGCGCCATCTTCCGATGGCGGACGCGGCTCCTAACATCTGCCCCTTTTTTATTAAATTGCTGCAACAATTTTCCAACTGTTATTTCGCCGATCAAGCCCACTGTTCTAGCAGTAAGGCGTTCAAGGCAGTTAAACAGTTGTGAGACCCTCCACACTTATCTCCCGTGCAATGGGAACCTGAGCCCTGGGAAGTGTGGAGGACTACCACTCAGGATTCCTGGTGCAATGGGAACACGAGCCCTCAGGGTATCCCATTGAATGTTAGTGTCTCATTGTTTAAGCATATTCAACCAAGCTTGAGGGGATGTTCCCTGCTCTAAGGCAAGCAGTGCTTGAGTGATAAGTACTTTATCTCTACGATGTTGTTTTTTAAATTTGCAGAGCAACCAGAGTGTGATCAGCACTCCCCCAAAGATCATACAGCCAAACATTCCTACCCCCACCCACTCCTTAAAAAGGGAGAAGGCGGACGTGAGCCAGGAAGTGAAGTCTTCAACATCAATCGGGTTTATTCTGGTCCCATTCAAAACAGCAATCGTGAGCAGGAGTTCTTCTTGTAGCTCCTCAGCCTGTTGTGACCAATTTCCTTGTAAAAAATTAGATAATTTAGTACTTTCTGTAAAAGACTCATTGTTATATTTCAAGGGTGTGATACACATGTGTTTAGTATGACTTACACAGCTTACTTGAAGAATATCAGCAATTTCTTCCATTTTGCTTTGTAATAGATCTATTCGCTGATTAGCAAGCAGTATCCCAGAAATCAAATGGCTATTCATTTTATGCTGTTTTACCATAGCATCTGCCGAGGCATTCCACTATATTATTTATTGTTTCTGCTGCTTGAACTTGATTGGCTAGGGCAATACCCGCAGTCACCGCTGCAGCAGCCGACATTGCAACGGCCGTCACAATGGCCGCCGTGATGCCAAAATCTCTCTTTTCTCTAATTAAAGAGATTATTGGAAATTTATCGGGATCGGCATCCACCGGTATAGGGACAAAGGTCGGAACCCGCACCAGCAGTGCTAAAGATGCGGACCCATTCCAGCATTCTGTCAAATGGCAGGTGACATTCGCACAATCTAATATGCTGCTTTTATTTTTAAATTCTGCTAAAATAAAAAAGAAGGGAGCCAAAACACAAACTGCTGCCCTTTTGGCTGAATAATTTGCCAACAAGTTATTATATTTAATATCATTCAATATCACTGGTGTAGTATCAGTTCTGGTTGCTGATACATTCCAAATGTCATGTTGTGACTCACCTAGAGTTGCAAAGGCTGATAAACTGGTAGCAGCCCCCGCTAAATTTGTCAACACCCATTGATAAAATGGCCATTCGTTTACCTTCCCTGTTTTATTTCCTGTCATAGCCATCCTTTTTAGAGGTGGCGATAAGGTGAAGCCTCGAGATACTTCTACCTTAGGCATCCTTTTAGATTGGCAGTGCGTAAACACTGGTGGAAATGACTGATCTGGAGGGCACCATGGCCACACTCTGACATTAGTGGCATTATTGGTTTGCCAATATGATCGTTCAAGTATGGTTACCTTACTTTTTAGCAATAATGTAGTGATATTCACAGGGGACTGTTTTTTATTAGATGTATTTCCACTGGCCTCAGATTGTCCTGCCACTATGTTATTGAGTACCTCGAGCAGGACACCAGTGCCTATTTGAGAATCTCCAAGTGGATCAATCCAGTGTCCCAATGTAGCATTGCGAAGTACAATGCATGGGGTCTCTGCCCTGTTTGTTATGGTGAAACACAAGGTATCATTTAATCTAAATTTTGATGCATTATACTTGACAGTCTCTTTGTTTAAAGGTATGGCACATGGTGCCTCCAGCTGACAGCTCGATGATGTAAACATTGGCAGTACTTTAGAGTGGGAATGTACTGGGATGGGAACTGGTCATGATCTTACCACAGCCCACAATGGTATACTTATCGCTCTCTCAAGCAGGCAGATCATCAGCAGGATCTTTAGCATTTTCTTCAGGGGTCGGTGAGTCCTCTTTCACAGTTCTGGTCAGTCTGCTTGGTATCCAGATTGGATTTTCTTGATCCTGTGGAAAAACACAGATAGCTCCCCGGGATCTCACTAAAACTTGATCCGGGCCCTTCCATTGGTTAGTTAAGATATCTTTCCATTTAACATATTCTTTTTGAGGACTTGGAGCCACATGTCTGTCAGCAGCAGACTGTCCATCAGAATCCAGATTTAAAAAATTTAAGGTAAATAGGGCTAGGGAGATAGATGTCTTAGGTCCCATGTTGGGGCCTATTCCTCCCTTTTGTTTTTGTAAATAAGTTTTCAATGTGCCATTGGCACGTTCCACAATCCCTTGTGCCTGAGGATTATATGGCACGCCAGTTATATGACGGACACCAAGCCTCAGACAAAACTGTTGAAAAGTTTTAGATGTATAAGCTGGTGCATTATCAGTCTTCAGCTGAAGGGGCTTGCCCCAAGCAGCCCAGGCTTCAAGACAATGAGTAATAACATGTGACACTTTTTCTCCCGCAAGGGGGGTAGCATGAATGATGCCAGAGCATGTATCCACAGATACATGAATAAATTTTTGTTTTCCAAAGGCATTGCAATGTGTAACATCCATTTGCCAGATATGAAGAGGTTGCAGACCTCTGGGATTGACCCCTATAGATGGAGAGGGTCTGAATTCTGCACAGGAGGTACATTTCAGAACAATATCTCGCGCTTCTGCACGAGTTAAATGAAACTTTAATCTTAGGGTATTAGCTGGTACATGATAGAGTTTATGGAATTCAACTGCACCTTCTAATGGCGAGCTTACCCAATATAGGTTTTTAGTGGCTTTATCAGCAATAGCATTAGCCTGAGACATAGGCCCAGGAAGCAATGAATGTGCTCTCATGTGTTGAATAAAAAATGGGTGACACCTATTGCGAATATGGTGTTGAATATCTTTAAATATCTCAGCAACCATGCTTTTAGGGTGGATAAAATCAGCCACTTCTAATTGTTTAACAGCTCCTACAACATAATGCGAGTCTGAAATTATGTTTATAGGCTCTGAAAATCTTTGCAACACTATCGCTACAATAGCACATTCTACTAATTGGGGAGATGTATAATCAAACTGAATTCGAGTAGGGACATTATTAACCACATAACAACCAATGCCTGTTTTAGAACCATCGGTATAAATATCCAATGCTTGATGAATAGGATGTGTCTTAGTAACTTTGGGAAATATAAATGAGTTAGAAAGAGTAAATTGTAACAAGGGATGTTTAGGATAATGATTATCAATATTTCCAGGGAATGAGCATTTTAAAATTGCCCAAGCATCTTGAGATGCACATAAAACTTGAATTTGATACATAGTATAAGGACATACAATTGTATTAGGATATTGTCCAAAATGCATCACGGACAGTTGAAGTCCCTTTAAAGCCAATTCTGCAACTAAGGTAGGATAATAGCCTAAAGTCTTTCCAGGAGAGCTATGTGGGTGAATCCATAGCAAGGGTCCCTCTTGCCACAGTACTGCAGTTGGTTGTTGAGGAGAGGGAAGAATACATAACTGGAAAGATAATTCGGGGTTAAGTCTATCTAGTTGAGCATGTTGTATGGCCATCTCTATTTTATCCAATACTTTAGACGATTCAGGGGTCAAAGTTCTCAATGAAGTAATGTTAGAATCTCCCTCAAGTATTTTAAATAAGGGTTGAAGTTCAGTTGTAGTTAATTTCAAATAGGGACGAATCCAATTGATATCCCCTAGTAACTTTTGAAAATCATTTAACGTTTTTAATTTATCTCTTCTAATAGTAACCTTCTGTGGTTTAATATACTCAGGAGTAATTATTGCTCCCAAGAAATTTCCTATCTCTCCTTCCTGAATCTTTTCAGGCGCTATAGATAGTCCTTTCTGTTTTAAGGTAGAAACTAACAGAGAGAACGCTTGGTGTAAAACTTCTTTGTTATTAGTACACAAGAGTATATCATCCATAAAATGACAAATTCTAACCTTAGGAAACTGTTTTCTAACTGGTTCAATAGCAGAAGAGACATATATTTGACACATAGTGGGACTATTGGCCATGCCTTGTGGCAGGACCCTCCATTGATATCGGTGGTCTGGTTCCTCATGATTAATACTTGGGAGAGTGAAAGCAAATCTAATTTTGTCCTTAGGATGTAAAGGTATAGAGAAAAAACAATCTTTAATATCTAATATTATAATCTCCCAATGTCTAGGCAAGGCTGTCAGCAGTGGCAGACCCTTTTGAATTGATCCTAATAATTGCATCTGATTATTAATAGCTCTAAGATCATGTAATAACCTCCATTTACCTGATTTTTTCTTAATCACAAATATAGGTGTATTCCATGGTGACTGAGAACTCTCCAGATGTCCTAGTTTTAGTTGCTCTTTAACTAGAGCTTTTGCAGCTGCTAGTTTTTCAGAGGTTAACGGCCATTGAGGAACCCATACAGGTTCCTCTGACAACCAAGGTATAGGCAATGCATCCTCAATGGCCCCTAGGAAAAACCCAGCCCTTTCCTGTCTTGTTTTTCTGTAATAGAAACAGGGCTGGTCCTGCCTTGTAAGGCCTTCCCCAATCCTTTTCCAGGGACACACCCCATTTCTTTCATCATTTTTTGACTCTGTGTAGAATAATCATTAGTGAGCCTAAATTCCAATTTTTTAAGGATATCTCTTCCCCATAAATTAACTGGAAGTGGCAAGACATAAGGAACAACTGTCCCTCGTCTGCCTTCAGAATCTTCCCAATGCAATGTTCTTGCACTAACATCAGGAGCAGACTCATATCCAAGACCTTGTAAGGTTTGTGAAGAGCTATTAACAGGCCAGTTTTTTGGCCACCAATTGGTAGAGATAATGGTAGTATCTGCTCCTGTGTCTAGGAGGCCTGTGAAAAGCCTTCCTTGAATTTTCAACTCTAAGGTGGGGCGTTTATCTAAATCTAATGAAATAAATACATTCTGTCCTCCAGAGGAGCCAAATCCCTTCATGCCCCTAGTTAAACCTTTACTAGGAAAGAATGAATGTAAACTAGGGAGGACCAATAGCTGTGCAATTCTATCACCAGGAGCTATAGAGCTAATTCCCCTTGGTGATGAGAACATGATTTTTATTTGTCCCTCATAATTTTGATCTATGACTCCGGGGTGAACAGTTAATCCTCTCAGAGTCGTAGACGATCTTCCTAGCACTAGTCCTACTGTATTCTCAGGTAAGGGTCCTGAAAAATCAGAAGGTATAGGCTGACACCCCATGGTAGGTGTTAGTACTGCTCTGGCGGTAGCACAGAGATCCAGTCCTGCCGAGCCTGACGTGGCTCTCCTGATTGTCTTATCCTTTGATGTTGTTGAGGGTTGTTCTGTAGGTTCTCTATCGCCCCATACATTTGTGGGCCCTGAGGGCGTGGGCCCCGTTGTCCGTTTTTTGGCAGAGGGGAAATTACACGTCCTCTGTCGTCTTTAACTGATCTACACTCATTTGCCCAATGTTTTCCTTTATTACACCTAGGACACATTCCAGGCACCTTTGGACGATTGTTATTAGTAGTGCCAGGTGCTCTACATTGTCTTTGTATGTGTCCCAGCTTTCCACACCTGAAACATTTAACATTAGAGGTCCTCTGAGCCGCTAAAACAGCAGCTGCCAATCCAGCATTAGATAGAGGTCCTCCTATTTCTCTACAAGCCTTCATCCATGCATTTAGTCCTTTTCCTTTCCAAGGTGTAATAGCATTTCTGCACTCTCTAGTACACTGTTCAAAAATTAGTTGTTCTATGAGAGGCATGGCCGTCTCAGGATCTCCAAAAATCCTTCCTGCCGCCTCCATCATCCTAGCCACATAGTCTGAGAATGGCTCAGTGTTCCCTTGGATAATTTTTGTCAAGTTTCCTGAAACCTGTCCTTTGTTAGGTAGGCTTTTCCATGCTTTTACAGCTGCCTTATTAATTTGCTCATATACTTCTACAGGGTAGGCCGTTTGATTGATAGCCCATTGTCCCTGTCCTGTAAGCATATCAAAGTTCCATTGTGGATGCCCCTGAGCTAAATTTTGTCTTGCCTGTGAAGCACAGAGTTCTTGAAAAATAGATTTCCAATCTAGATACTGTCCCATAGTCAGGCAAGCCTTAACAGTATTATACCAGTCATCTGGTGTCATGGCACTGACCACAAGTCTTTCTATTAATGCCTGAGTAAAAGAGGCATTGATTCCATAAGTCTGTACTGATTCGGCTAGCGCTTTTAATTGTTTTAAATCTAGCTGTGAATGTTGCCTGGTTTGGTTAGCATCTTCCCATACAGGAAAGGCTACTCTTATCTTTTTTCTCTCCTTAGCTGTAATAAGAGAATTGGACGGCAGTCTTTCCTGTCTCTCTTTTGGTTTTTTCTTTTTAACTCTAACTACTTCCTCCAATGGTGGGGCAGATGGGGCATACCCCGGTGCATAAGGCGAATCCAGCCCGTATCTTTCAGACTCATAACGAGCTGCTTCTTTATCTAACTCTGCCTGTTCCTCAAGATCTAACACACTATCAGAGGATGAGGTGTCGGTATCCTCTGTATCTTCTTCGTCCCCCGAGGACGTCTCCTCAGAGGCGGAGTCGTTAATTCTTAGATTTCGAAACTCAGTTAACACTGGGTACAACTTTTTCTTAGGCCCTTTCTGTTCCACTTTTGTAGCTACTTCTTTTTTAATTTCTTCTTTTTTCTTTTCCTTTCTCTTCGTTCCATTCTTAGCGCTCTCTTCCTTTTCTGCTTCTGATAGGCTATCCTGGTGTTCTGCTAAAGCTCTTTGCCCCTCTCTTACCTTATCTTGGCATTTTGCATCCTCTATACAGGCTCTAACCATTTTGTACAGCGGCCATGTGCCTGGTCTTAACTTTCCCTTCTCCTTTTCATTAATCAAATCTCCGCCGAGCTTGCCCCAGGAGCCCTTTGACAAGGACCCCGTGGATACAAACCATGGAGCTACTCTATCCACATCTTGCAGAAAATTACACAACACTTTCTCGGGAACCTTTAAACCACGCTCACGTAACAACGCCTGCATTGCTGCGAGAAGCGGCTTCATTTGGCGGTTACCCATACTGCTTAGAGGGAACGAACTTGCACAGTTATCTACCTGTGACTTACAGCTCCTGAATACACGGAGGGCAAGTACACTCCTTCCCTTGTGTATGGTAGTTAAGACAGAAGCAGAGCACAAGAACTACCACGGCCCAAACGGGGATACCAATAGCAAAATAGACAGGATCCACCATACCTTGCAGAAAAGCGTCTAGACCTCTCGCGCAGCCAGTTCTGAATCCTCTGTTGAGCCAACAGGGTCCCTCGAAACTGGATAAAACTCCGAGACGTTCGGCTTCGTCTCCCGGGTTTCGTTCACCAGTTGCGGGGCGCCGCCTCGCCGAAAAGGAGAACGCCACGCTTCAGGATTCTTCTGGCAGCATTTTTATTACAGCTCTTTTAGTGTTACAGCTCTCTTAGATGGTAGTGTGGCGAGGGACCCCAAGCCCCAAAAGCTAGTGGCTTATATAGCGCTTTAGGAGATGTGCCGCACACTCATTGGCTCTTATGATGTCGCCAAATTAGCATACTGATTTTCGCGCCTTGCGCAGGCGCACATTCAAGCAAGGCTCGCAAGAAGAACCAGGAAGCAGGAAACCGGCGCCATCTTCCGATGGCGGACGCGGCTCCTAACACCTAGTAAAAAATTCAATAAGTGCCAAAAGGACATAGTGTGGTAACAGACAGTTAATATAAATGGTGGTGGTTACAGAATGCAGGAGTGCTTTGCCAAAGCACCCCCCTTTATGGCTTTCCTTTCGATTTGTAGTATATTCGTGTCTACCTGAAAATGAAGAACCTGCAATTCCGCTACAGAGTATGGTTACGTCTTGAGTCTTTGCTTTGCATCAGTGTTAGAACATAACAGGCACTGCTCCTGTGGCACCACTATGACAGGTGTGGTGTTTGTGCTTAAGATTCCATCGTGGTGGCTAGATCAGCCAATCCGTCACAGTCTCCACAAAGCTAGGCTGAACCCCAGACAGTACCCGTCATCCACACGGTACCCGGTAGACATGAGACTCTAAAGCTTAATTATTATCCAAAGGCTTTATATAATTAGAAATGCTCAATTAACAAGATGCCCATACCATTTGAATTGTTACCTAATACCTAACCTTAGATAAATTTGTTATCCAGGACTGTTCTTGATGTATTCGTGGTTCTCCATGGCTCCTTCATCTCTCCTTCTCCTCTAGCTCCACCTCTTCCTTCTCCTCTTCCTCTCTTTACTCCTCTCACATTAGCTCCTCCCAAATTAGCAAGTTTATTGTAAAATGTAGTGGGTAAATATCCCACTACATGTATGTATGTATGTGTGTGTGTATGTATGTATCTACGTATCTACCTATCTACGTATCTACTTATCTATCTATCTCTCTCTCTATCTATCTATCTATCTATCTATCTATCTATCTATCTATCTGTCTGTCTATCTATCTATCTATCTATGTATGCATGTGCTCCTGTGTGTGTGTGTGTGTGTGTGTGTGTGTGTGTATGTGTGTGTGTGTAGGTCAGAGGTTGATGTCAGGTGTCTTCCTCAATTGCTCTTCATGTTTTTCTTGAGATAGGGTCTCACTATATAGCTCTGGCTGGCCTGGAACCTATGGAGAGACCAGGCTCGCTACCATCTCACAGAGATCCACCTGCCATTGTCTCCCATGTGATGGGATTAAAGGTGTCCACCACCATCCTGGTTTTACATTTTATTTTTTGAGATAAGGTCTCTCACCAAACCCAGAGTTCCCCTGACTCAACTTGACTAGGCTGGCTAGAAAACTGTAGGCATCCTCCTGTCTGCATTTCACTATCACCAGGATTATGAGTGTGTACCACTCTGCCTGGCTTTTATGTGGGTGCTGGGAAGCTAAGTCAGCCCCTCATGTTCGTATGGCAAGTATGTATTGATAGCCATCTCTCTAGGTCTGCCCTTATTATTATTCTTATTAAGACAGAATACAAGCCTATGGAGTATACACTGTAGAGGGGGGCTTTACTAACTTTAGCTGAATATCGTTCCAGGCATAATTATCATCCTCATCCTTCTCCCAACTTCCTGCTCAGTGCAAGGACAGCATACTGGCACTGGCTATTAGAGTCTCATCTAGTTGTTGTTCACAGAGTGGTGGCCCACAGCATCACAGAGTGGTGGCCCTCAGCATCACAGAGTGGTGGCCCTCAGCATGGACTGAGTCAGGTGGCAGCCCAGTCTGGACTTGTAAGGTGTGGTCATGGTATTCTGTATTTTTGATGTCTACTTCAAGCTGACCCAGTGTGGCCACAGAAATGCCTTTCCTATGGACATGTTAGCTTTTGTAGGGTATGTCAGTGCCAGCAAGGCGTTGACCTGGCCAGCTGCAGGCAGCATGTACTTTCTATCACTGGCTTCAATCTATCCCCAGTTAATTGAAAAATTGCTGATTCTTTGAGAAAAATCAACAAGATAGATAAACCCTTAGCCAGACTAATCAGAGGGCAGAGAGACAGTATCCAAAGTAATAAAATCAGAACTGAAAAGGGTGACATAACAACAGAAACTGAAGAAATTCAAAAAATCATCAGATCCTACTACAAAAGCCTATACTCAACAAAATTGGAAAATTTGGATGAAATGGACAATTTTCTAGACAAATACCAGTTACCAATGTTAAATCAGGACCAGATAAACCATCAAAACAATCCCATGCCCCCAAAAAGAAATAGAAGCAGTCATTAAAAGTCTCCCCACCAAAAAAAGCCTGGAACCAGACGGTTTTAATGCAGAATTCTATCAGACCTTCAAGGAAGACCTAATACCAATTCTCTTCAAACTATTCCACAAAATAGAAACAGAAGATACACTACCCAATTAATTCTATGAAGCCACAATTACGCTCATAGCTAAACCACACAAAGACTCAACAAAAAAGAGAACTTTAGACCAATCTCCCTTATGAACTTTGATGCAAAAATACTCAATAAAATTCTAGTGAACCGAATCCAAGAACACATCAAAACAATTATCCATCACGATCAAGTAGGCTTTATCCCAGGAAGGCAGGGTTGGTTCAATATTCGGAAATCCATCAATGTAATCCATTATATAAACAAACTCAAAGAAAAAAACCACATGATCATATCACTAGATGCTGAGAAAGCATTTGACAAAATTCACCACCCCTTCATGATAAAAGTCTTGGAAAGATCAGGAATTCAAGGTCCATACCTAAACATAGTAAAAGCAATATACAGCAAACCAGTAGCCAGCATCAAACTAAAGGGAGAGAAACTTGAAGCAATCCCACTAAAATCAGGGACTAGGCAAGGCTGCCCACTCTCCCACTACTTATTTAATATAGTATTGGAAGTCCTAGCCAGAGCAATTAGGCAACACAAGGAGGTCAAAGGGATACAAATTGGAAAGGAAGAAGCCAAAATCTCACTATTTGCAGATGATATGTTAGAATGCTTAAGTGACCCCAAAACTTCCACCAGAGAACTCCTAAACCTGATAAACAACTTTAGCAAAGTGGCTGGATATAAAATTAACTCAAGAAAATCAGTAGCCTTCCTCTACTCAAAAGATAAACTGGCTGAGAAAGAAATTATGGAAATGACACCCTTCACAATAGTCACAGATAATATAAAATACCTTAGTGTGTATATAAACAAGCAAGTGAAAGATCTGTATGACAAGAACTTCAAGCCCTGAAGAAAGAAATCAAAGCAGATCTCAGAAGATGGAAAGATCTCCCATGCTCATGGATTGGAAGGATTAATATAGTAAAAATGGCTATCTTGCCAAAAGCCATCTACAGGTTTAATGCAATCCCCATCAAAATTCCCACTCAATTCATCACAGAGATAGAAAGAGCAATCTTAAAATTCATTTGGAATAACAAAAAACCCAGGATAGTGAAAACTACTCTCAGCAATAAAAGAACTTCTGGGGGAATCACCATCCCTGACTTCAAGCTGTACTACAAAGCAATAGTGATAAAAAAAAAAAAACAAAAACAACTGTGTGGTATTTGAACCGAGACAGCCAGGAGGATCAATGGAATAGAATAGAAGACCCAGAAATGAACCCCCAAACCTATGGTCACTTGATCTTTGACAAAGGGGCTAAAACCATTGAGTGGAAAAAAGACAGCATTTTCAACAAATGGTGTTGATCCAACTGGAGGTCAGCATGTAGAAGAATGCAAATTGATCCATACTTATCTCCTTGTACAAAGCTCAATTCCAAGTGGATCAAGGACCTCCACCTAAAACCAACTACACTGAAAATAATAAAAGAGAAATTGGGGAAAAGCCTCGAACACATAGGCACAGTAGAAAAATTCCTGAACAGAACACCAATGGCTTGCACTCTAAGACCAAGTATTGACAAATGGGACCTCATAAAACTGCAAAGCTTCTGTAAAGCAAAGGACACAGTCAATAGGACAAAGTGGCAACCAACAGATTGGGAAAAGATCTTCACCAACCCTACATCTGATAAAGGGCTAATATCCAAGGTATACAAAGAAGTGAAGAAATTAGACTCTAAACAATCAAAGAACCCTATAAAAAAGTGGACCACAGAGTTCAACAAAGAATTCTCAACTGAGGAAGCTCGAATGGTTGAGAAGCACCTAAAGAAGTGTTCAGCATCCCTAGTCATCAGGGAAATGCAAATGAAAACAACTCTGAGTTTCCACCTCACACCAGTCAGAATGGCTAAGATCAAAAGCACAGGTGACAGCACATGTTGGTGAGGATGTGGAGAAAGAGTAACACTCCTCCACTGTTGGTGGGATTGTAAACTGGTACAACCACTATGGAAAGCAGTCTGGCGGTATCTCAGAAAATTGAACATAGTGTTACCTGAGGACCCAGCTATACCACTCCTGGGCATATACCCAAAAGATATTTCAACATACAACAGGGACAAATGCTCCACCATGTTCATAGCAGGCTTATTTATAATAGCCAGAAGTTGGAAAGAACCCAGATGCCCTTCAACAGAAGAATGGATGCAGAAAATGTGGTACATTTATACAATGGAGTACTACTCAGCTATTAAAAACAATGAGTTCATGAAATTCATAGGCAAATGGCTAGAGCTAGAAAATATCTTGAGTGAGGTGACCCAATCTCAAAAGAACACACATGGTATGCACTCACTGATAAGTGGATATTAGCCTAAAGGCTCACAATACCTAAGACACAATGTATAGACCACATGAAACTCAAGAAGAAGAAGGAAGACCAAAGTGTGGATGCTTTGGTCCTTTCTAGAAGGAGTATCAAAAATTTCAACCAGAGCTCCCAAAGTCTAAACCTCCAGCCTGAGAGCACAAAGGGAAGAACTCATGTCTCCACCTGTATAGGTAACTGAGGGTGGCCTTGAATTGTTCAATAAAACCAGGAGCTGATTCTTTGTTTTCCAACCTTTTACTCTAAGGTAGTGTCTGTCTTTGTCCCTTAGGTGGGTTTCCTGTAAGCAGCAAAAAGCTGAGTCCTGTTTGGATATCCAGTCCCTTAGCCTATGCCTTTTTACTGGGGAATTGAGTCCATTTGATGTTAAGAGATATTAAGGAGAGGGTGTTGTTGCTTCCTGTCATTTTTGCTAATAGTGGAGGCATTGATTGTTTGGTTATCTTCTTTTTGGTTTGTTGGAAAGGGATTATTTTCTTGCTCTTTCTAGGGTATGATTGCCCTCCTTGTATTGGAGCTTTCCTGCTATTATCCTTTGTAGTGCTGGATTTGTGGAAAGATACTGTGTAAATTTGGTTTTGTTGTGGAAAGCTTGGTTTCTCCATTTATGGTAATTGAGACTTGTGCTGGGTATAGTAGCCTGGGCTGGCATTTATGTTCTCTTAGGGTCTGTATGATATTTGTCCAGGATCTTCTGGCTTTTATAGTATCTGGTGAGAAGTCAGGTGTAATTCTGATAGGTTTGCCTTTATATGTTACTTGGCCTTTTTCCCTTACTGCTTTTAAAATTCTTTCTTTGTTTTGTGCATTTTGTGTTTTGATTATTATGTGATGGGAGGTATTTCTTTTTTGACCTGGTCTATTTGGCATTCTGTAGGCTTCTTGTATGATTATGGGTATCTCATTTCTTAGGTTAGGGAAGTTTTCTTCTATAATTTTGTTGAAGATATTGATTGGCCCTTTAAGTTGGGAATCTTCACTCTCTTCTATACCTATTATCCTTAGGTTTGGTCGTCTAATTGTGTCCTGTATTTCCTGGATATTTTGTGTTAAGAACTTTTTGCATTTTGTGTTTTCTTTGACAATTGTGTCAATATTTTCTAAGGTATCTTCTGCACCTGAGATTCTTTCTTCTATCTCTTGTATTCTGTTGGTGATGCTTGTGTCTATGACTCCTGATTTCTTTTTTAGGTTTTCTATCTCCAGGATAGTCTCCCTTTGTGCTTTCTTTATTGTTTCCACTTCCATTTTTATGTCCTGAATGGTTTTGTTCAATTCCTTCACCTGTTTGTTTGTTCTTTCTTGTAATTCTTTAAAGGAATTTTTGTTTCTTTAAGGACTTCATCCTGTTTACCTGTGTTCTCCTCAAGTTCTTTGCTAGTGTTATTTATGTCCTTCTTAAAGTCCTCTATCATCATCATTAGAAGCGATTTTAGATCTGGTTCTTGATTTCCTGGTGATATGGGGAGTTCAGGACTTTCTAATGTGGGAGAACTAGGTTCTGATGATAGCAAGTACCCTGGGTTGCTGATGTTTATGTTCTTGTGCTTGTCTTTCATCATCTGGATCTCCTTTGTGCTATCTGTGCTGTCTCTGACTGGAGCCTGTCTTTGCTATTATCTAGGTTGTGTCAGAACTGTTTGGGATGGGTTTTGCTGCTGGAGTTAGAGCTGAGGCCCAAGATCTGCTCAGTGCTCAGGTGAGACCGGAAGGAACCCGTGCTCTGGGCCAGGAGTGAATTCCTGGTTCCCAGTAGGTCCCAGTTACTCCCTGTTTGGGGCAGGTGTTGCAGCCCCCTTGCCTAGGATGCTGCTCAGGTTAAAGCTCCTGGGAGCCCCACTTCCTCTGGGGTTTGTGATATTGGATCTGCTGAGCTCTCAGGCCCAGACTGGAAGGAGCCCGTGCTCTGGGCCAGTAGTGAATTCCTGGGTCCCAGTGGGTCCTGGTTGCTTCCTGTTTGGGGGAAGTGTTGCTGCCTCCTTGCCTAAGATACTGCTCTACTGCTTGGGTTAGAGCTCCTGGGAGCCCTGCTTCCTCTTAGTTCTGTGAGATTGGGTGCAGAGCTGTCTCCCAGGATCTGCTGAGTGCTCTGGCCCAGACCGGAAGGAACCTGTGCCCTGGGCTAAGAGTGAATTCCTGGGTTCCAGTGGGTCCTGGTTACTCCCTGTTTGGGGCAAGTATTTTTTAGTATAAGTCTGAATCCAGTGAGGTCATAATCAGGGGCCTGGCGACTCCTGCATCGTTACTGAGGCAACCACTCCCCTACACAGCAGGAAGTAGTTTAAGAGACATAGTGCCCCATCCCTCTTTGACCATCGGCTTCCTCTCTCCTTTTTTTTTCTTTTTTATAATAAGAAAAAGTGAGGTATGTTAGTATAAGTCTGAACCCAGTGATGTCATATTCAGGGTCCTGGCGATTCCTGCATTGTTACTGAGGCAACCACTCCCAGAATTCACCTGTCTCACTCACCTGCACCTGGGAAATTACACGTCATCACCCACTTAAATAATTGAGACCGCCCCAACCTCGCTCTCTTCCTCTTCTCTTTGCTTCCCCCACCATTTACCCCACTCCTTCCTCCCACTCCCCTCCCTAAATAAACCCCTTCCCGTGGAACTGGGTCGACCTTGTGTTGTCTGTTCAAACTGCGACAGAATCTTACAGTGTTGCCACCTCCTTGCCAAGATACTGCTTGGGTTAAAACTCCTGTGAGCCCTGATTCCTCTGGGTTCTGAGAGATTGAGTGCAGAGCTGACTCCTGGGATCTGCTGAGTGCTCTGGCACAGACTGGAAGGAACCTGTGCTCCAGGCCAGGAGTGAATTCCTGGGTCCCATTGGGTCCCAGTTACCCCCTGTTTGGGGTGGATGTTGCTGTTTCCTTACCGGAGATGCTGCCCAAGTTAAAGCTCCTGGGAGGCCCTCTTTCTCTTGGTTTTCTGAGGTTGGGTACAGAGCTGCCGCCTGAGACCTGCTCTATGCTCAGGCCCAGACTGGAAGTCCGGGCATTTAAAATTTTTTACTTTTTTTTTTTTTTTAAATATTTATGAGTGCTTGCCTGCATGTATGTCTGTTCACCACATACATGCAGTACACAAGGAGGCCATAAGAGGGTGTCAGATCCCTTGGAACTGGAGTTATAGATGGTTTTGCGTTGCCATGTGAATGTTGGGAATTGAACTAGGGTCTTCTGGAAGAGCAACCACTGTTGTTAGCTGTTGAGTCATCTCTTTAGCTCTAAATCATTGAGATATTGGGGAGTGGAGACAACCTTTCTGTGAATGTCTGTCTCACCAGCTTATTGCTTTGGGACCCAGAATTCATTGCCTTGATTATATATAAACTTATTAACAGGGTAATCATGTACACACACACACACAATATATGTATATATAATATATATGTCCAATTCTGCAATTTTCTTACTCAGCCAATATTTACAATATTTCATTTTTTATCATTGGGAAGGTTACAATGATTATTATAATTATCATTGTCATTATTATAAAAATTTTAAATTTTGTATATGCATATGTGTTTATGTATTTGTTTGTATACATGAATGCATGTTGGTTTCTTTGAAAAATAAATATCACAGAAATATTATGAGACTATGTTTTCATTTTAATCCCAGGTGTTGTATATGGAGCTGCTTCAGATAGTCCACAGCAGTTGACTATGATTTGCCTAGTGCTTTAGCAGGGGTGTGATTTTGTCAACTGCAGATAGTTTCTGTGATTGTGATGTTTAGAATTCTGGGGACTTTTCAGAGGGCTAGGGCCCTGAGAGGAGGGATTGTTGTTGCTGTTGGTAGGTTGTTGGTTGGTTGCTGTTGATGGCAGTTTGTTAAGTAGTTGTGCTCAAAGAAGAAACAACAAGAAGAAAGTAGATATCCTGGCAGTGAAGATGAAACTTGCCCCAAAGAATTTGATGCCCTTAATCAGTAGGAAGTAGTCTAATAATAATGAAACCCCCTTCCCCCTATATCCTTTTTTCCCCTCTCCTATCTAGTGGTAGGAGGTTGAAAGAGAAGAAAAACTGGTGGAGAAGGATGAAAGAAAGAAGAACCCACAAAGTAGCAAGATATCTGGAGAGAGTGGAGTCCAATCTCTTGGAACTGGAGTTGCAGGCAGTTGTTAATTACCTGATACGGGTGCTAAGGACCAAACTTAGGTACTTTGCAAGAACAATGTGAGTACTTAACTACTGTCCATTTATCCAGCCTTTCACTGAGAACTTACGGAATTTAAAATATAAAATAGGGGCAAGTGAGTTGGCTCAATAGATAAACTTGTTTGTCATACAAACCTACTACCCAAGTCTGATCCCTGGAACCCATTTGAAAAAAGCCAGATGCAGTAATGTGCAAACCTAGCATCTCTACAGAGAGATGCAAGGTGGAGCTAAGAGAATCACCTATGAGCTATGGACCACCTAGCCTGGAATACCTGACCTCAACCAGTTCCTAAAAGGTGTTCTCTGATTTCAATGCATGTATCATGGAATGTGCATGTGTGCATGTGTCTGCACACATATACATACTAAATAAAAATATTACTTTTATTAGCTGGGCATGGTGGTGTATGTCTTTAATCCCAGCACTCAGGAGGCAGAGGCAGGTGGATCTCTGCAGGTTTGAAGCTAGCCTGGTCTACAAATTGAGTTCTAGGACAGCCAGGGCTATATAGAGAAACCCTGTCTCAAATGAACAAACAAACAGAAAAACCAAAACAAATTCATCTTTATTACATATTATAATTCCTCCAATTAGTCTCCTCCCTCCCTCCCTCCCTCCCTCCCTC
>NW_021604652.1:0-91993 GCF_004785775.1 Grammomys surdaster
GCAGTGGGGGTAAAGGAAAAGGCAACCACAATGAGAAAAGGGGAAAGTACAAGATAAAGTTCACACTTATTGCTCTTTTCTGTGCTGTTGCTTTTCAGTACTTCCTGCTCATCTAGTCAATTATTTAGAAAAAACAGGAAAGCAAATTATATCACATTAGGAAAACATTAGATACATCTTAATTCTTTTACTTATACTTAATACCTATTGATAGAAAGTAGTAATAGAAAAAAATCAAAACAAACAAAACAAAAACCAAAACAACAAAAAATAAACACAAAAAGCCCAATCTTTCATTTTAAAAGTTTTTTTGACAGTCGACAAGAGATTTCTAAGGAAACATATGTCCATGGAATTTTACTGTTTTCATTGTTCTATCAAAAACCATTGCCTTGTTATGTAAAACTCAGTCATCTGTGGAAACTTTCTGCCTTCACTTTTTAAGTTAACATTTTCAAAAATTTTTAGGACTATGACATAACAACAGTATTTTAGAATTTCTTTTAGAACAAAATAAGAAATATCACTTCTATCTGTCCTGTTAACATCCATATAAACTAATAAAAATGCATCTACCAAACGTCTTGTGTATGCTTATTTGTTCAAAATAATATACCCGCTAATAGTTTCTACCCTGATCAAGACTTGATGTGTTTGTTAGGATTCTCTAATGGAACAGAGCTGGCAGAATGTATATGTGTACACACACACACACACACACACATACTAATGGGGGATTTATCAGAGTGCCTGAGAGTGTTTTTGGTCTGGATTGTCCAACACTGACTGTCTCCTGAGAAAGAAGAGAGGAAGAGTGATATTATACAAGTGCCACCACATTTTGATATACATTGGGTCACTCTTCCTTTTCTTATACTTTGGTTGTGAGCCTAGCTTTTAACGGCTGAACCATCTCTCCACTCCTCAGGCTTGATTCTCTATAAGCACTGCGTTGGCATCATGGGACAACTACCATTTGATTTGCACTAAGCCAATAACTGTTGGTCCAAACTTACAACTTCAATAAATCCAGTTCCACATGCATTCTACTTGATTCCTTATACTTGATTGAAACCCTTACAAAAGATTAGACATTTTATGGAAGAACATTACTAAACAGTATTACAGCCCTATCTACAATAAGGGCCCATTGATTAAAAAGTTGTGACTGAGCTTGGCAGTAGTGCCTCTTGCCTTTAATACCTTTACTCAGGTGGCAGACTCAGGTGGATCACCAGTTAGGTTCAACTCAACTAAATCTATCCCAAGGCATTTCATTTTATAATCTAGTTCCAAAGGTGAATGGTTATAAATGAGCTAAAAATGAATAAAGAAAAATAACATTAGAAGGTTCTTTATTCACAAACGTATCTAATTCACCTAAAATTAGATTTCTTGGCAGAAACTAAAGAAAGGACACAGTAAATAAAGATTTTCACTGTACCAAACAAATAAAAACAAAACAAAATAAAAATGTCAATTCAAAATTCTAGTATCCAGTGAAGTTTTTCTCTACAAATGAAAAAGAAATAAAATTTCTTAGACAGTAAGGGTCAAGCAAATTTCGGGTCATCAGACCTGTCCTATAAGAAATGCTAGAGGACAAGATTCTTCTGGTTTCCATCTGTGCCCCGGAGCTAACCCTATCCCACAGTTCTCTGTACCCCAATCCCGCCTGGAAATACCTGGAGAGATCTGGTTTCCCAGGAGCCCTGACAAACCTTAGATCACAGGTGGGACCACCACTACTGCTCCCAATACCTGGCCCAAGTAGGACCCACCCAGAGCCCACAGGCCACAGGAACAGCAAAGCAGCCAGTGATGTCCTTCTGGATTCCATCTGTGCACTGGAGCTGAACCTATGCAGAAGCTCTCTGCACCCCAATCCCTCCCAGAGAGAGCTTGTCTCCCAGAAAGTGCTGACACATCTAAGAGTACAGGCTCACAGGCTCACAGGAGAGACAAGCTACAGTCAGGGACAGCAAGACCAGCTAACACCACAGATAACCAGATGGCAAGAGGGAAACACAAGAACATAAGCAAAGGAAACCAAGGCTACTTGGCATCATCAGAACACAGTTCTCCCACTACAGCAAGCCCTGGATACTCCAACACACCTGAAAAGCTAGATTCCGATTTAAAATCACATCTCATGATATTGATAGAGGACTATAAGAAGGACATAAATAACTCCCATAAAGAAATACAGGAGAACTCGGGGAAACAGGTAGAAGCCATTAAAGAGGAAACACAAAAATCCCTTAAAGAAATACAGGAAAACACAACCAAACAGGTGAAGGAATTGAACAAAATCATGCAGTATCTAAAATAGAAACTATAAAGAAATCACAAAGGGAGACAACCCTAGAGATAGAAAACCTAAGAAAGGGATCAAGAGTCATGGATGCAAGCATCACCAACAGAATACAAGAGATAGAAGAAAGAATCTCAGGTGCAGAAGATACCATAGAAAACATTGACACAACAGTCAAAGAAAATACAAAATGTTTAAAAAAAAAAAAACCTCCTAACCCAAAACATCCAGAAAATCCTGGACACAATGACAAGACCAAATGTAACAATAATAGGTATAGAAAAGAGCAAGGATTGACAACACAAAGGGTCAGTAAATATCTTCAACAAAATTATTGAGGAAAACTTCCCTAACCTAAAGAAAGAGATGCCCATGAACATACAAGAAGCCTACAGAACTCCAAATAGACTAGATCAGAAAAGAAATTCCTCCCATCACATGATAATCAAAACACCAAATGCACAAAACAAAGAAAGAATATTAAAAGAAGGGAAAAAGGAGAAGTAACTTATAAAGGCAGACTTATCAGAATTATACCAGACTTCTCACTAGAGACTATAAAAGCAGAAGATCCTGGACAGATGTCATACAGACCCTAAAAGAACACAAATGCCAGCCAAGGCTACTATACCCAGCAAAACTCTCAATTACCATAGATAGAGAAACCAAGATATTTCATGACAAAACCAAATTTACACAATATTTTTTTGCAAATTCAGGCCTACAAAGGATAATTGAGGGAAACTACCATCACAAGGAGGGAAATTATACCCTAGAAAAAGCAAGAAAGCAATCTTCTTCCAATAAACCCAAAAGAAGATAGCCACACAAACAAAACTCCACTTCTAATAACAAAATAACAGGAAGCAACAATCACTTTTCCTTACTACATCTTAACATTAATGGAATCAATTCCCCAATAAAACTACTAGACTAACGGGCTGAATACATAAACAGGGCCCAACATTTCGCTGCATATGGGAAACACACCTCAGTGACAAAGACAGACACTACCTCAGAATAAAACACTGGAAACAGATTTTCTAAGCAAATGGTCTCAAGAAACAAGCTGAAGTAGCCATTCTAATATGGACTACAATCAACTTTCAACCAGAAGTTAACAAGAAAGATAACAATCAACACTTCATACTCGTCAACGGAAAAATAAACCAAGATGAAATCTCAATTCTGAACATCTATCTAACAAATGCAAGGGCACCAACATTCATAAAAGAAACTTTACTAAACCTCAAAGCACACATTGCACCTCACACAATAATAGTGGGAGACTTCAACACCCCACACTCATCAATGGACAGATCATGGAAACAGAAACTAAACAAAGACACAGTGAAACTAAGAAAAGTTATAAAACAAATTGATTTAGCAACTACTTATAGAACATTTCATCCAAAAATAATATACCTTTTTCTCAGCACCTCATGGTACCTTCTCCAAAATTGACCATATAATTGGTCACAAAACATGCCTCAACAGATACAAGAAAATTGAAATAATCCCATGCATCCTATCAGATCACCATGGACTAAGGCTGGTCTTCAATAATAATAAAATCAATGAAAAGCCCATATGTACGTGGAAACTGAACAATGCTGTACTCGATGATAACTTGGCCAGGGAAGAAATAAAGAAAGAAATTAAAGACTTTTTAGAATTTAATGAAAGTGAGGACACATCATACCAAAACTTGTGGGACACAATGAAAGCAGTGCTAAGACGAAAACTCATAGCTCTAAGTGCCTACAAAAAGAAACTGGAAAGAGCACACACTAACAACTTGACAGCACACGTGGAAGTTCTAGAACAAAAAGAAGCAAATACACCCAAGAGGAGTAGAAGGCAGGAAATAATCAAACTCAGGGCTGAAATCAACCAAGTAGAAACAAAAAGAACTATACAAAGAATCAACAAAGACAGGAGCTGGTTCTTTGAGAAAATTAACAAAATAGATAAACCCTTAGCCACACTAAGCAGAGGACATTTAGACAGTATCAAAAATCAATAAAATCAGAAAGGGAAACATAACAACATAAACTGAGGAAATTCAAAAAATCATCAGATCCTACTACAAAAGCCTATACTCAAAAAACTGGAAAAATCTGGATGAAATGATCAATTTCCCACACATATACCAGATAGAAAAGTTAAGTCAGGTTCAGATAAACCATCTAAATAGTCCTATAACCACTAAAGAAATAGCAGCAGTCATTTAAAAAAATAGTCCCTACAAAAAAATCCCAAGACCAGATGGTTTTAGTGCAGAAATCTATCAGACCTTCCAAGAAGACCTAATATACCAATTTTCTATAGAGAAAATAGTATAAGAAAATAATAAAGTTGAAGATTTCACATTTTCTCAGTTTCAAAAGTGATTACAGCTAGCCATGTTGGTAGATGCCTTTAATTACAGCACTTGAGTAGCAGAGGCAAGTGGATTTCCATGAGTTAAAGGCTAACCAGAGCTACATAATGAAATCTCAAAAATTTGATTATAATCTTATAATAATCAGAAAATGCAGTAATGGCATAACAATAACTATATAGATGTTTGATACAGAAAAGAAACTATTTTAAAACTCTCAAATTTTGATCAATTGATTTTAAATAGAGACTAGCAAAACAATTCAAGGAAGAAATTACTTTCTGTCAACAAATGACACTGGGAGAACTGAATATCCACACCCAACAACATGAGTTTAGATTCTTATTTCACACCATACATTAAAAAGAATATAACTTTAAATATGAGGGTTAAAACTATAGCACTTTTAAAGGAAGTATAAGAAGAGCTTATAGACCTTCAGCTAGATACATCATCTTTGTATACGCCACGAAAATGCATAATATATTTTAAAATGGCAAATTAGATTCCTTCCAAGTTATTTTCTGAGCCTTATGTGCTGGGGCTATAGGTACATTGGTAAAAGTGCTTACCTTAAAAATACAAGGAACTAGTGAAGTCCTCAAAACCCGTGCAAAAACTGTCAGGTGAAGGCTATATACTTGTTGCAGTGCTGGAGAGATAGAGACATGCAGGTACCTTTGGTTCCGTGACTAGTCAGTCATTCTACCATACTTCATGAGTTTCAGGCTAATGAGAGATTCTGCATCAAAAATAAGTTGGCAGCATCTTAAGAATGATATCCAAGGTTGTCCTTTGGCTTCCACACACGAGCTCATTCTCACACACACACATGCATATTTGCACTTTTGCTTTTGGCTGGGGCAGACACATAGTTGGTCTGCTCCTGTGGAGATACTGAATCCTGAGCCATCCTAGAGGAATAATTGCACTCAGAACAGTGGGTAAGAACCCCATCTCACTCCCTATGCCCCAGAGTTATATCTGGGAACCAGGAATGTTCAGGACCCACCAGCTACCCAAACCCCACCCCTCCAGAATTTCACTTCCCTTCCGCCCATACCTGGTCATTTAGGCTGGAGCAGACACATAGCTAGTCTGCTCCTGTGGAGATACTGAATCCTGAGCCATCCAAGAGGAGCCACTGCACTAAGAGCAGCAGACACCTATCTGGTTTGCACTTGTGGAGACATCGTATCCTGGGCCATCCTAGAGGAACCACTGCAACTAGAGCAGAAGGATTTCCAGATCCCAGAGGTGGCCTGAGTCCCAAGAGTTCTTCCACCCAGGAGATTAGGATCATAAGACCACAGAGACATCGGGACTGTGAGGAGCTCTGACACAAGCAAGATAACAGGAAATACAGACTCCAGTCTTACACAGTGAGGGCAGGTAACACTAGAGTTAACCAGATGGTGAAAGGCAAGCCCAAAAACGTAAGCAACAGAAACCAAAGTTACTTGGCATCATCAGTACCCAGTTCTCCCAATATAGCAAGCCTTGGACACCCCATCACACCGGAAAAGCAGGATTCAGAATTAAAATCACTTCTCATGATGATGATAGAGGATTTTAAGAAGGACATAAGTAACTCCCTTAAAGAAATACAGGAGAGTACAAGTAAACAGGTAGAAGCCCTTAAAGAGGAATCACAGAAATCCCTTAAAGAACTGCAAGAAAACACAAAGAAGGAATTAAACAAAAACATTCAGGATCTGAAACTGGAAATAGAAACAATAAAGAAAGCTCAAAGGGAGACAACCATGGAGATAGAAAACCTAAGAAAGAGATCAGAAGTCATAGACGCAAGCATCATTAACCGAATACAAGAGATAGAAGAGAGAATCTCATGTGCAGAAGATACCATGGAAAACATTGACACAGCTGTCAAAGAAAATGCAAAATCCAAAAAACTCCTAACCCAAAACATCGAGGAAATCCAGGACACAATGAGAAGACCAAACCTAAGGATAATAGGTATAGATGAGAATGAAGATTCCCAACTTAAAGGGCCAGTAAATATCTTCAACAAAATTATTGAGGAAAACTTCCCTAACCTAAAGAACGAGATGCCCATAAACATACAAGAAGCCTACAGAACACCAAATAGACTAGACCAGAAAAGAAATACCTCCCGTCACATAATAATCAAAACATCAGATGCACAAAACAAAGAAAAAATACTAAAAGCAGTAAGGGAAAAAGGTCAAATAACATACAAAGGCAGACCTATAAGAATTACACCAGACTTCTCACCAGAGACTATAAAAGCCAGAAGAGCCTGGACAGACATCATACAGACCCTAAGAGAACACAAATCCCAGCCCAGACTATTATACCCAGCAAAACTCTCAATCACTATAGATGGTGAAACCAAGATATTCCATGACAAAACCAAATTTGCACAATATCTTCCCACAAACCCAGCACTTCAAAGGATAATTGATGGAAAACACCAACACAAGGAGGGAAACTACAACCTAGAAAAAGCAAGGAAGTAATTTTCCAACAACCCAAAAGAAGATAACTATACAAACATAATTCTACCTCTAATAATAAAAATAACAGGAAGCCACAATCATTTCTCCTTAATATCTCTTAATATCAATGGACTCAATTCCCCAATAAAAAGACACAGACTATCAGACTGGATACACAAACAAGACCCAGAATTTTGCTGCATACAAGAAATGCACCTCAGTGACAAAGACAGACACTACCTCAGAATAAAAGGATGGAAAACAATTTTCCAAGCAAACGGTCCCATGAAACAAGCTGGAGTAGCCATTCTAATATCAAATAAAATCGACTTTCATCCAAAAGTAATCAAAAAAGATAAGGAAGGACACTTCATACTCATCAAAGGAAAAATCTACCAAGGTGAACTCTCAATTCTGAGCATCTATGCTCCAAATGCAAGGGCACCTACATACATAAAAGAAACTTTACTAAAGCTCAAAACACACATTACACCCCACAAAATAATAGTGGGGGATTTCAACACCCCACTCTCAGCAACGGACAGATTATGGAAACAGAAACTAAACCGAGACACTTTGACATTAACAGAAGTTATGAACCAAATGGACTTAACAGATATCTATAGAACATTTCATCCTAAAACAAAGGAATATAACTTTTTCTCAGCATCTCATGGTACCTTCTCCAAAATAGACCATGTAATTGGTCACAAAACAGGCCTCTACAGATACAAAAAGATTGAAATAATCCCTTGCATCTTATCAGATCACCATGGACTAAGAGTAGTCTTTAATAATGACAAAACCAATGGAAAACCCACATGCACATTGAAACTAAACAACTCTTTACTCAATGATGACTTGGTCAAGGAAGAAATAAAGAAAGAAATTAAAGACTTTTTAGAATTTAATGAAAATGAGGACACATCATACCAAAACTTGTGGGACTCCATGAAGGCAGTGCTAAGAGGAAAACACATAGCTCTAAGTGCCTACAAAAAGAAACTGGAGAGAGCACACACTAACAACTTGACAGCACAACTAAAAGCTCTAGAACAAAAAGAAGCGAATACACTGAGGAGGAGTAGAAGGCAGGAAATAATCAAACTCAGGGCTGAAATTAACCAAATGGAAACAGAAAGAACAATACAAAATATCAACAAAACCAGGAGCTGGTTCTTTAAAAAAAATCAACAAGATAGATAAACCCCTAGCCAGATTAACCAGAGGGCACAGAGACAGTATCCAAATTAATAAAATCAGAACTGAAAAGGGAGACATAACAACAGAAACTGAAGAAATTCAAAAAAATCATCAGATCCTACTACAAAGGCCTATACTCAACAAAACTGGAAAACCTGGATGAAATGAACAACTTCCTAGACAGATAACAAGTACCAAAGTTAAATCAGGAGCAGATAAACCATCTAAACAGTCCCATAACCCCTAAGGAAATAGCAGCAGTCATTAAAAGTCTCCCCACCAAAAAAAAAAAAAGCCCAGGACCAGATGGTTTTAGTGCAGAATTCTATCAGACCTTCCAAGAAGACCTAATACCAATTCTCTTCAAACTATTACACAAAATAGAAACAGAAGGAACACTACCCAATTCGTTCTATGAAGCTACAATTACACTCATACCCAAACCCCACAAGGACCCGACAAAGAAAGAGAACTTCAGACCAATCTCCCTTATGAACATCGATGCAAAAATACTCAATAAAATTCTAGCAAACCGAATCCAAGAACACATCAAAACAATCATCCATCATGATCAAGTAGGTTTTATCCCAGGAATGCAGGGATGGTTCAATATTCGGAAATCCATCAATGTAATCCACTATATAAACAAACTCAAAGAAAAAAACCACATGATCATATCACTAGATGCTGAGAAATCATTTGACAAAATTCAACATCCCTTCATGATAAAAGACTTGGAAAGATCAGGAATTCAAGGCCCATACCTAAACATAGTAAGAGCAATTTACAACAAACCAGTAGCCAACATCAAACTAAATGGAAAGAAACTTGAAGCAATCCCACTAAGATCAGGGACTGGACAAGGCTGCCCACTCCCCCCCCCCCACCTATTCAATATAGTACTGGAAGTCCTAGCCAGAGCAATTAGACAACAAAAAAAACTCAAAGGGATACAAATAGGAAAGGAAGAGTTCAAAATCTCACTATTTGCAGATGATATGATAGTATACTTAAGTGACTCCAAAACTTCCACCAGAGAACACCTAAACCTGAGAAACAACTTCAGCAAAGTGGCTGGTTATAAAAATCAACTTAAACATATCAGTAGCCTTCCTCTACATGAAAGATAAACAGACTGAAAAAGAAATTAGGGAAATGACACCCTTCATAATAGTCACAAATAATAAAAAATACCTTAGTGTGAATCTAACCAAGGAAGTGAAAGACCTGTATGACAAGAACTTCAAGTTCCTGAAGAAAGAAATCAAAGAAGATCTCAGAAGATGGAAAGATCTCCCATGCTCATGGATTGGAAGGATTAATATAATAAAAATGGCCATCTTGCCACAAGCAATCTACAGATTCAATGCAATCCCCATTAAAATCCCAACTCAATTCTTCACAGAGTTAGAAAAGGAAACTCTCAAATTCATATGGAATAACAAAACCCCAGGATAGCGAAACTATTCTCAACAATAAAAGAACTTCTAGGGAATCACCATCCCTGACCTCAAGCTGTACTACAGAGCAATAGTGATAAAAACTACATGGCATTGGTACAGAGACAGGCAGGAAGATCAATGGAATAGAATTGAAGACCCAGAAATGAACCCACACACCTATGGTCACTTGATCTTTGACAAAGGAGCTAAAACTGTCCAGTGGAAAAAGGACAGCATTTTTAACAAATGGTGCTGGTTCAACTGGAGGACAACATGTAGAAGAATGAAAATTGATCCATTCTTATCCCCTTGTACAAAGCTCAAGTCTAAGTGGATAAAGGACCTCCACATAAAACCAGATACACTGAAACTAATAGAAGAGAAGGTGGGGAAGAGCCTTGAATACTTGGGCACAGGGGAAAAGTTCCTGAACAGAACACCAATGGCATATGCTTTAAGATCATAAATTGACAAATGGGACTTCATAAAATTGCAAAGTTTCTGTAAGGCAAAGGACACTGTCAATAGGACAAAATAACAACCAACAAATTGGGAAAAGATCTTTATCAATCCTTCATCTGGTAGAGGGCTAATATCCAATATATACAAAGAACTCAAGAAATTAGACTCCAGACCACTAAATAACCCTATTAAAAAATGGGGTATAGAGCTTAACAAAGAATTTTCAAGGGAGGAAACTCGAATGGCGGAGAAACACCTAAAGAAATGTTCAGTATCCTTAGTCACCATGGAAATGCAAATCAAAACAACCCTGAGATTCTACCTCACACCAGTCAGAATGGCTAAGATTAAAAACTCAGGTGATAGTAGATGCTGGCAAGGGTGTGGAGAAAGAGGAACACTCCTCCATTGTTGGTGGGACTGCAAGATGGTGCAACCACTTTGGAAATCAGTGTGGTGGTTCCTCAGAAAATTGGACATAGCATTACCTGAGGATCCAGCTATACCACTCCTAGGCATATACCCAGAAGATGTTCTAACATATAACAAGGACATATGCTCAACTATGTTCATAGCAGCCTTATTTATAATAGCCAGGAGCTGGAAAGAACCCAGATGTCCTTCAACTGAGGAATGGGTTAAAAAAATGTGGTATATTTACACAATGGAGTATTACTCAGCTATTAAAAACAATGAATTCGAGAGGTTCCTAGGTAAATGGATGGAAGTAGAAATTATCATCCTGAGTGAAGTAAGCCAATCACAAAAGAAGACACATGGTATTCACTCACTGATTATTGGATATTAGCCCAGAACCTTGAAATGCCCAAGATGCAACTCACAGGCCACATGAAGCTCATAAAGAAGGAAGACCAAGTGGGGGTGCTTCAGTCCTTCTTAGAAGGAGCAAGAAAATACTCAAGGGAGCAAGTATGGAGACAAAGTGAGGGACAGAAACTGAAGGATGGGCCGTCTGAAGACCATTCCACCTGAGTATCTATCCCATGTGCAATCACCAAAGGTAGATGCTGATGTGGAAGTCAGGAAGTGCATACTGATAAGAGCCTGATATGGATATCTCCTCAGAGGTCTACAAGAGTCTGACATATTCAGAGGCAGATGCTCACAGCTAGCCATTGATCATGGGGTTCCCAATGGAGGAGTTAGAGAGAAGACTGTTGGAGCTGAAAGGGTTTGCCCCATAAGGAGAGCAACAATACCAACCAAACAGAGCTCCCAGGGTCTAAACCACCAGTCTGGGAGCACTTAGGGAGGGATCCATGGCTTCAGCTGTATATGTGGAGGGCCCTACTGGGCATAGGTGGGAGAAGAGACCCTTGGTCTCATGAAGGCTGGACGGCCCAGGGGGTGGGAATTTGAGGGTGGGGAGGTGGGGTTGGGGGTGGGTAGGTAGGGGTACATCCGCAGAGAAGCAGGAGGTGGGGTGAGGGGGATAGGGGGTTCCTGGGTGGGTGGGGGATGGGGTAAGGGGATAACATATGAAATGTAAATAAAACATCCAATAAAAAAATTAAATTGTAAAAAAAATCCACACTTTTAATTTTTTCAAAGTCTACTTTTAAATGTTTTAAACTCCCTTGTAGCCCACCACCCACCAGAGGTAGTGGAAAAGGAAGGATATAGGAGAAATAGACCTGTTTTAAAATGTTCTTTGGAGCAATTCTCATCTGTGTTGTGTAGAAATCAGCAGTTCAGTTCACAGGTTAGCAGAGGAACTCGATCCACGCGCAAACATTTCACAGATACACACCAGCAGTCCAGTTCAATAGAGTCGGGATTGCAAACAGGAATAAGCAGTGGTTGCATGACCTAGTAGAGTCAGCCAGGCCTCAGCCTCAGTTAGAGTCAGCAGGAGGGACCAGGAGGGACAGCAGGAGTTCTCAGCTGTGTCTCTTTCTGGAAAGTGAAGATCAGCAAAGACTCAAGAGCCAGAAGTGTTAAACAGCTGGCTGTACTCCTATTTCTAGTCCTCCGAACAGCATGTGTCCTCCACGTGCCTCGCCTTAGCACATGCGTCTGTCTCAGCTGACATCACTTTGCCAATCAATCTGAGTCCACAGAAGTAGCAAGAAACTACAACACTCCACCACAAGTTTTTGGTATATTTCTGTCTATGGAGTCCTGACAAACACAGCTCAACTATGCAATGTAAGGCAGACCAATACATGTACATCGTTAGCAAAGAATCCTTCATTGCCTGCCCTTTCACGTGCTTGCTTTAGCAGAACATCCTCTCTCCTGTGTCTGCTTCAGCTAAAAGTTCCTTCACAAGTCTGCCTTAGCCTTTCACCTGTGTCCACTTGAGCTAAACGTTCCTTCATGTGTTTGTCCCAGCAAAACACCATCCAACCAACTTTCCAAAGAACCCTTAAATTTCCATTTCATACACTCGTAAGCATACACACACACACACACAAATGCACATACAGTAAAACTGAGAACACAGACTAGAAAATATTTGTAAATGTGATAGAAAATTTGTATCCAAAATGTAAGAGGTTCTTAAACTCCATTAAAAAAAAACTCAGCAATGAATTAAAATGATTAACTACTTGACTAAACAGATCATTCAGTTAGCAAATGCCAATTTCCTTTGAGTCAGTGTATATCAAGAAGATGACAGTAATGAGAAAAGAATGGATTTGCTTCTTGTAGGAAAAGAGAGCAGACAGGAGCTGAAGAGATGGCTCTGTGGTTAAGAGCACTGACTGCTCTTCTAGGAGGACCTGGATTTGATTTCCAGAACCCACATGATGGCTCAAAATCATTTGCACCTCCAGTCCTGGAGGATTCAACACTCTCTTCTAGGCCCCATTGCACTGTACACATGTGGTGCACAGACATGCATGCAAGTAAAATATCCAAACATAAAGTTTTGTGTAGGTGAGAAGCGGGAGGACATGCAACAAAGGTAACTTATGAGAGCATGGCAAAGGGCTGTCAGGAGAAACAACTTTACAATTGAGATTCATGACAAATCTGATATTCATGAAAGAACGACTTTTCAAGAGTTAAGTTAAAATGGGTAATAGGAGCTACTCCAAAGGAGGCATTTACTATTTGTGGGTCTTAATGACCTTTTTGTTTTGGTTTGGTTTTGGTTTGTGTGTGTGTGTGTGTGTGTGTGTGTGTGTGTGTGTGTATGTGTGTTTGAGGCAGGTTTCTCTGTCTAGCCCTGGCTATCCTAGAACTCACTTTGGAGACCAAGCTGTCCTTGAACTTACAGAGATCTGCCGGTTTCTGCCTCCCAAGTGCTGGAATTAAAGGCATGTACCACCACTGCCTGGCTGATTTTTTAATTTTTTCAATTTTTATTTTACATATAGGTGTTTTGCCTGCATGTATGTGCACCAGGTGTGTGCATGGTACCAATGAAGATAGAAAAGATTTTGGATCCCCTGGAATTGAAGTTACAGATAATTGTGAGCCACTGAAGTGCTCTTAAGTACTGATCTTCTCTCCAGTCCCCGACCTGGTTTTTATTCTGGATTTGAATAAAGTTATAAAGGGATCTTTGTTTTATAAGACTCTGGAATTAGTTTTCCTTAATACTATGGCCAATAAGAAAACGATATGGTCCCTCACTATGTACCATACAAACTCCTGTCAACCCTCAGTTCTTACCATAATAGAGGAGCCCCTTGATGTCACAGAATGCTTGTCTGGGACAATTCCTTTTTTTAACCAAAATCAGACCATGCAACTTCAACCCAAAATAATCCAATTTTCACTATAGCCAGGATTTTTCTCGTCAAACTCAGAGGAGTGTCAAGTGAGCATAGTCTAGTCTAGATGTAAGTTCATCTTTCATTCTCTTGTTCCAAAGTGTCCTCGTTAGGGTTTCTACTGCTGTGATGAAATACGCTGGCCAAAAGCAAACTGGAGACAAAGGGGTTTATTTGGCTTATACTTCCACATCAAAGCCCATTACTGAGGGAAATCAGGGCAGGAACTCAGAGTGGGAAGAGTCAGGAGCTGATGCAGAGGCCATGTAGTGGTGCTGCTTACTGACTTGCTCCTCATGGCTTGCTCAACCTGCTTTCTTATAGAACACAGGACCACTGGCCTGGAGATGGCATTACCCCCAGTGGGCTGGGACCTCCCCAGTCAATCCCTAATTAAGAAAATGCCTTACAGCTGAATCTTATGTATGTGTTTTCTCAATTAAGGTTCCCTCCTTTCAGATAACTCTAGCTGGTGTCAAGTTGGCATAAAACTGGCCAGCACACGGGTTTACTTGCTGAGCTATACTGCATAGGGTCCAGCACCAAACTGTAATACAGGCTATTATCAGAAATGAAATGTTTATTTATTCTTGTTACAGTTCTCAAAACCAAGAACTTATATTATGAAACTCGGTTTACTAAATTATGTCCCAAAATCCAAGTGGGTCTCTCTCAGAGAGTCAATTTGTCTTTTTTTTCTGCTTTTCCTATAGTATTTGTCTAAGTACAATGTAAAGTATTTGCCATAGTACAAATTTTCACTTGACTAGCCAAGGGAAATTAAGAGCTATGTGACTATCCATTGTAACAACTTTAGTTATTGAAGTACACTATTGTTATTTATTATTCTTGTTTTACTATAGATCATGGATTTTAACTAGTTTGTTCAGGCTTCCAGAGCAAAACAAGGCCATGTATGATTTCTGCTAGCTGCAGAGGGAAACAAGAAGCTCCCTTTTATACAATTCTCAATGAGGAAACTGCAATTCACAAAGTTTATATGAAGAGAGAATCAACCTTTGGTCCTTGAAGTTCTCCCAAATGACCTGTATGTTGGCTCATTTAAAAGAGCTTCAGGGTGGCATTCTGAAGAAAACATGATCTACTGGATGGATCCTAAATCTTTTTGACATAAGAAATCCTAGATAATGGATGAAGATAGCTGAGTTGGAAACAATGGCCAAATAAATAGATAAAAGATAAAACAACACTGTCTTGACGGTCAACACAACACAGATGATGTTTTCCATAGTGACTGTCACTGCTTTTTCCCCATACATACAAGCCTCACCTGAATCTGTCATGATAGAAGTCTCCCAGAGCCATTTCTGAATGTCTGATGTGGCCAGGATTGAAGTAAATTTTTCTAAAGCAAACCCAGTGTTGAAGTGGCCACAACTAGTGGTCTAAATTGCTGGAAGGGATTCCCCTTGGGTCATCTGTAGCTACACCAGGATCTTCCCCTAGAAATTTGAACTGGATCATAGTTTTCCAGGTAGTTGTGAGGTGCTTAAAGCAGTCAAAGCTGTATGGATGACAGTTGAGACAATTACCTAAGAAACAAGTGTTTGATTAATAGTTTGTGCAGCCTCTGAGAAAATGTCCAAGCTTTAGATGTGCTTGCCACCATGCTAATGGACATGCACTTCTAGAAGACTTGAAAATCCTGGACAAACAGTTTTATTCAAATCCAGCCTCCATTTTATCCTCAATCTGAGTTAGTCACTCAATTCCACTTCCTGAAAGTTGCCTGTAAGGCAGGGCATCAGAAAGGAAGAGTCAGATAGCTGGCCAACTGGATAGTCCAACTGCTGGTGTCTGAGGGCTTTTTGGTCACTTAAACGGAAAAGAAAACAGGTCTTGAGAGGCAGCTCTGCCATTCAGAGCACTTACTGCTATGGGTTGTGTGTACCACCCATATCAAATGGTTCGCAAAAATCTGTAACTCCCATTCTAGGAGGTCCAATGTCCTCTGGCCTTCACGAGCTCCTGCACTCAAGCGGTACATACAATCATGCAGGTACACAAAAATAATAAATGAATCCTTTAAAAAGAGAAAAGTGCAAAAACACTACAGGATCCTGACAACAAATACAAACCTGAAAATAACATATTTCTTCAATAAATATTACCTAATAGTGCTTAACTTCTAGCCAATTATTCATGATGGTGGTTGGGTCCTTCTGATCTTCCAGGACACGCACACTAGAATAGGAAGGACAATAACAAAAATAAAGCATACTTCATAATATAAAGAAAAGAATATAAAATTGGGCATGGTAGAAAGGGAAGTAGAAAGACATATGGAGACCAAATCCAGTTTGCTCGCCTCTCAGTAAGACTCCAATATTGAGTTGAAACCAACTGCAACCATGTAGATGCAGCAGTCAATGTCTGTAATTGCAGGATTTGGGCAGCTGAGACATGAAAACCACAAGTTTAATACCTGCCTGTGCTACATAGTGAGTTCAAAGCCACTGTAAAAAAAAAAAGTCAAGAAATAAAGAAAAGAACAATTGTTGAAATAGTTTAGATATTCAAAAATATATACAGTAAAGTGGATCAGATCTTACTACCAATCATACTTTCTACAAATGTTCCTTTTCATTTTTAGGAATGTATACTTGAACACAACGGAGTTTCACGCCGAGTAAATGGATTCATAAAGATATTAATAAAACTGTAGAAAATATATAACAAAATGTTGCTATTCTGTCCAAATACAAAGTACAGTTTGCTTAGTTGTGTTCATATTCAAATAACCTGCAAATATAAATTATAATATATTCTACTCAGTTTATAAACTACTAGCAAAGAAAATCATAAGATATTAACCAACTAGGTGTACTATATGCAAGTCTTCTATATAATTGTGATGAATAAGGATGTGATTTTCTTGTCTAGCATATTAAAGATTTCATAATGGAAGTTTTTGTGTACTTTCCAGTTTCTTAAAATGAACAGAGGTACCTGAAATGCTTCAGTTTCCATAAATAGAAGGAATAACTTACTTAAGACATGTGCCTGCAAAGTGATTAGCATAACAATTGGCCATAGAAAAGATATTAAAATGTTAGTCTGCTAAACATTCAAATTTTTATTAAGGTGGAAAAGAAAGAAATGCATTTAATTTAGAAACACACTGGGGATGACACTAGACAAAATTCAGAGATTTTTATGCTGTTTCTCCAAAAGAGCTTGATTTTGGAAGACCATGACCAAAGGTAACTTGGGCAGGAAAGGATTTATTCATCTTACAGTTGTACTCCATCATTCAGGGAAGTTAGGGACTGAAGTAGAGACAACAGAGGAGTGCTGCTTGCTGCCTTATTTCCCATTGCTTGCCCAGTCTGCTTTGTATACAACTAAGGACCATCTGCCTAGCAGTGGACCACCCACAGTGGCCTGAGCCCTCACACATCAATCATCAATGAAGAAAACACTCCAAAGACTTGCCTAAAGGCCAGTCTTAAAAAGGCATTTTGTCAGTTGAGGTTTTTTCTTCCAAATGATCCTGGCTTGTGTCAAGTTGTCAAAAAAAAAAAAACTAATCAGCATAGACATTATGTGTAGGTTGTGAAACATCTCTCATTCAAGAAAGAAAAAAGAGCTGTATTTGAAAATAAAATAGCTTCAGAGCACTCACAAGCATGTGTGAACGCTTAGCACACACACACACACACAAAGTTACCTGAAAAAGCATCAGGGTGAAACAGGACTCTCATTTCTTTACAGAAATTTCTCTAAATCTGTTTTTTGCTTTCCACAATTTCAGTTGCCTGTTGTCAACCATAATCCAAACTTATTAAATAAAAAATTCCAGAAATTAACAATCCATGAATCATAAATTGCAAGCTGTTCTCAGTAGTATGTTAAATTCTTGCGCCCTCCCATATTGAGCCATCACTTTGTCTGGTGCATTCCAGCTATATACAGATTCACCCATGAGCCAGTAACTATTTCAGTTGTCATATGAGCTACTGCAGCGCATGTGGGCAAATAACTGTTATTTTACTTAACAAATGGCCCCAAGGCACAAGATTAATAATTCTGGAAATTTGGATGCAGCAAAGTAAAATAAGGAAAAGACGATAGAAACAAGATATTCCTTATATTTTTCATAGACAATCTTTAAGTCAAAATTGTGGGAGTCAAGCAGTGCTTTTTCTTTTTTTAAATTGTTATATACTGTGTACAAACTACTCATTTACTAGTTTCTACTTGTTTTGAAAAGGTAATCCTTAGTTGTGAACATTGGTCAGCTGGTTTAAGAGTGGGGAAAAATGCTACGGAACAACGAAGGTTCACACTGGAAAATAAAGCATAGCTAAGGCACAGGGAGTTGGAGGGAGGGGGGATCAGGGGGCGTGGCGCTGGGGCGTGGCGCTGAGGCGTGGCGCTGAGGCGTGGCGCTGAGGCGTGGCGCTGAGGCGTGGGGCGTGGCTTGGGAGCCGTTAGCGTGTGTCCGGCAAGAGCGTCAAAGTTCAAGATGGCTTCCGAGGAGTCGGCTGCTTCGGAGGAGATTGCTGAGACATCGGATGAGGTAAACTGCCGAACCCAAACTTAAGGGTTCGCTAAGCCCCGAAATTTTAAATTAATATGTGAAAGATACTAGTGGAGAATTTTAAGTAAAACAGTATTTGTTATAACTAAGAGACCCCTTCAGGTGTGAGGAAGTGAAAGGGCCTTATTTGGGCAGCCTAGTTCTATAATCTTAGGAAGCAGTTGGCGGAAAGATGTTACCCTCATAGCTCTAGAACTAAATACCAAAGAAATGTGATGTAATTTTGTGAAGTCACCCTGATAGGACTTGTCGCTAATTAATGGGCTTAGTTATATCTAATCTAGGTGTCATGGCAACCTTTTCGAAGGCAGAAGAGGATAGAGCTGTTGATGAACGTAGGACTGGGATTCTCTGAGTCATTTTAAACTAGAGACCGTTAACTGATGCCTTCATAATTCTAAGGGTAGGGGAAGTAGATGCCATGGTGTGAATGCATAGTTCTCAAGCCCAGAGGCATTTGTAGAGGTCAGAGGTAGTCAGACTTGTCTTGCTGGAAGAGCGTTTAACTGTTCTGATCCTTTGTTTTCCGGTCCCTATGCCTAACATATTCAGGAAAAAAAATATGGAAGTGGGAAATCTGGGAGACAAGAAAAAGTCCAGTTTCCACCTCAGCGGTTGGAGCCCCTCAGACCGTGAGGACCAAGGGAAGCAGGTGCCTTTGTAGGCTTGACCAAATCCCTGCGTGTGAAAAATAGTGTCTGTTGCAGTGATTTTTCAACCTTCGAAATGCTGTAGCCTTTAATGCAGTTTCTCAGGTTGTGGTAACCCCTAGCCATAAAATTATTTTCGTTTCTACTTCATAGCTGTAATTTTGTTACTGTTATGAGTTGTAATGTAAACAATGTAAATGTGTTTTTGTAAATATCTGATATGCAACCCCTCTGAAAGGGCAGTTCGACCCTGAAGAAGTCGCAACCCACAGGTGGAAAACCTCTGGTCTATTGGGTAAGGTTGCCAGATTTGAAAAAGATTTCATAATGCCCAGTTAAATTTGAATGTCAGCTAAGCAGCAACTAATTTTGTAGTATCAGTATGGCCTGTGTCAATGTGGTGATACACATTCGTTGTTACTGTGATATTCAAATGTAACAAGCTGTTGTGTTTGCCAGAACCTTGTTCACGCAGAGACAGAGTGGAGGAAGAGCCTGTGAGGGAATTCCAGTAAACTCAGAGGACCAGTGGTCATTAAGCGGGAGTGAGGGGAGCTGGAGATGAGTGGTGCAAGGTCGATGAGCGTTGCTAGGGCGACTTCTCTGCTCCTCTCCACCTCAGAGCCTCGATGGAGCCTGGGTAGCCAAGCCCACACAGGTGGGGGCTGGCGGCTGTGAAGCCGCCCACGCCGAGGCGCTGCATGCTAAGACCGCCTTCCATCCCCCACAGGGGTGGAGCCTGGTCGAGGTGGAAACCGCCTGCAGCTCTATCTCCGTGGTTGAGGAGCCGCCAGAGAAAATGGAGCCGAGCAAGATGGCGCCTGTGAAGAACGCTCCGAGGGATGCCTTGGTGAGCGCGAGGGGAGCGGGGACCTGGCGCACTCGGTGGCATTGGGACCTGTGAGAAAGGCCAGACCCAACGCCTGGAGGGGGATGGGTAGGGGGGCTCACACGCCGTTTGCAGCTGGGAGAAGCGACTGGGAAAGGGAAAATGGGGTTCCCCTATGCCCGGGGCGCCGTCCGTGTTCCTGGGGAGCCCCTCAAAAGGGCTGCCGCGGGGCTTTGTCTCACTGACCCGAGGCTGCCCCCACCCCCAAGTCTGCAGCCTCCTCGCTTCACTATGAGCCCTAACTGCGACATGGGTTTTGATGCTAGCTTCCCTCACTGACAGATCCGAAAATGACAGCCAGCTGGACCCCCCCCCCACCTCTGCCTGGAAAGCCCGTAAAGGCCGGCCACTCATGTGCCTTTGCTCTCACCCTTGCTAAAAGTTTTCAGCAAGAGCATATGACTAATTTTGTGTGATTACTGACAGACACGCACTGGGAGAGGCACAAGAAGGAGCAGTTTGCTACATATAAAAATATGCCTTCGGTCCAGCCTTGATTTCGTTCACTTACATCGCGCGTCTGGCATTTTGTTTTTATTTGAATCCACAGGTGATGGCACAGATCCTGAAGGATATGGGAATCACAGAGTATGAGCCAAGGGTTATAAATCAAATGTTGGAATTTGCTTTCCGTAAGTTAAATAAATAAATAAATACACCCAAACCTGACCTCATGAATTAGAAAAGATCGTTTGCTGTAACACTTCAAACCAAAATCAGTTGTTACTAATCTAGAAATGAGTAAAGCACTAAAAAGGAGCACAAGTTAAGGGACAGTAGTAATTAAATATGGCGTGTCCGCTTATGTAAAGCATGTGAATAGGACAATTAGTTATTAAAACCAAAATTCACAAATGTTCCAGAAATTACTGGAACCTTTTAAAACAAGGGGGCATAAATAGTAAGATGCCTTTAGGTTAGTCTTGGTGATGCATACTGTAATGTAGCCCTTGAGAAGGAGAGGCAAGGGGATCAGGAGTTCAGGTATCCCTTGGCTACATTGTGAGACTAGTATAGGCTAGTTAAGATCCTGCCTTGAAATAGCTTCATTCGTTTAAGATAAAACTATTTTGCTCTTAAAGGATATGTGACTACAATTCTGGACGATGCAAAAATTTATTCAAGCCATGCTAAGAAAGCTACTGTTGATGCAGATGATGTGAGACTGGCAATCCAGTGTCGAGCTGACCAATCTTTTACCTCTCCTCCTCCGAGAGATGTGAGCAAACGTTTATTTGCAGTTATTCTTACTTACACTTTAAAAATTATATTTCTAAATGAGGATTTTTCTCTGTTAGTTTTTACTGGATATTGCAAGGCAGAAGAATCAAATGCCTTTGCCACTGATTAAGCCATATGCAGGACCTAGACTGCCACCTGATAGATACTGCTTAACAGCTCCAAACTACAGGCTGAAGTCCTTAATTAAAAAGGTAAGATTTTCTGGACAGGTGTAGTAGCTACTGCCTGTAGTTCCAACAGTAGGGATGCTGAGGCAGAATTAGGAGTTCAAGGCTATCTTAGGCTACATGGACTGCTAATGTCAAAAGGGGGGACAGGGGAGTTTCAGTTAGCTTATGGAGTTTTTTTTTCATTAGTTTGTTTATTCACTTTACATCCAGATGCTCCTCCTTCTTCCATTCCCCCAACACACACACAGCTCCTTCTCTCCTCATCCCTCCTCCCCTTCTCCTCTGAGAAGGGGAACCGCCTTGGGCATCCCCCCACTCTGGCACATCAAGTCACTACAAGGACTAGATGTACCTTCTCCCACTGAGGCCAGACAAGGCAGCACAGTTAGGGGAACAGGATCCACAGGCAGGGAACAGACTCAGGGACAGCCCCCACTCCAGGTGTTGGGAGACTCAAATGAAGACCACATTGCATGTCTGCTACATATGTGCAGGGGGCCTGGGGCCAGCCCATCCTATCACTTTGGTTGGTGGTTCCGTCTCTGGGGGTCTCCACGTATCCAGATTAGTTGATCTGTCTGTCATACAGAGTCCCTGTCCCCTACAGGTCCCTCAAGCTTAGTCTTTTAAAGGGTTGAAGTAATAGGTAAACTTATAGAAAGTCAAATTCCTATAGAAGCACAGTAAAGGTTAAAATAATTCTTGGATTTTTTTCAGAGCTAGAAGGAATTTTATTATTTCATCTAATCCAGTGGGAATTTTTCTTATCATACAACTGAACCTGAACTCATGGAGTCAGGGACAAAGCTAGGACTGAGTCCCAGATCTGGTAGCTCACAAACCTTCTACCTTGCCATAGATTTCTGTGTGTGACATCCAATAATGAAGTGAATGATATGCCATTTGTAACTAGACTTTTTTCAGACATATGACCTAAAGCTCTCTGAGCACTGAAAAGAGAACTCTCCATCTTGGGCCACCCTTGTTTTCTGAAATTCTGCTATAAGACAGTTTTAATTTAGTCAGAGTTAAGACACTGACTAGTTAAAATCCAATATTATAATACAAGTGAGCATTTGTCTGCCTTAAACATACAGAATTAATAGGGTCCTATTATGGATATATGGATGGATAGATGGATGGATGGATGGATGATGCAAAAACTCCAAATAATTGGTTTGAAAGCAGGAGAGTTCAGTCCTCAGCATCATGACAAAAAGAAAAAGAAAACACAATAAAATCAAATCTTTTTGCATTGGATCATCCATTAATAACCCACATCGACAGTTAAAATTTTACTCTTCATCGAGTTTAAGTGTCAAAACTTACCATCAAAACTAACTTGTTTTTAAATTCCCTAGGGACCTAACCAAGGAAGACTCGTTCCTAGATTAAGTGTTGGTGCAGTCAGTAGCAGACCTACTACTCCTCCTGTAGGTAAGTGAAGGGGAAAATAGCCTTTCTAAACAGTAAAAACAGCCTCTCAGCATTTGCTTTTGAACCATAACCTAAGTCAAAATGGGAGTCATAAACCACTGATAATTTTATTCATCCTCTGGTAAAAATATGAACATGTTTTTCAGAGTCATACAACTAGATTCAATGATTTAAAAAAAAAAACCACAAAGACTGACTTATCCAAAATGACATTGGCCTATCCCTTGTTCATATAAACTGTGATCCAGAAACTCTTTATTCTTAGCTGTTTCTACATTCTATGTTCAGGTCTCCAAACACACCCATGCCAGCTACCTACTTAGATAAGAACTTAACAAATGTCTCAATAAAGTGGGTATAGGTTCAAAGATTGTTAGAATATACAAAACATTCAACATTCTTAAAAATAGTCTTTAATACTTACCTTTTTAAAACAGTAAAAGGACCAGCCTGGGTAGCGTAGACAAACCCCATCTCAAAAAAGAAAATCATACTAATTATCCTGTATTGAGAGCCCTCAAAGCTGTGTCCTGAACTCCATTTGATAACTCTCCATTTTACTGTGGATATTTCTGACATACACTGTTCCAAGCCTCTTACATTTCTATGTCCAAGGTTTAGAATCAAACACTTTTCCAAAGAGCCTTAGGTCTTTTTAGAGAATGGTAACCATTATTTGTAATGTTTTTTTTTTAATTAAGGAGTTGGGCAGTGGTGGCATTTGGGAAGCAGAGGCAGGAAGGATTGTTCTGAGTTCAAGGCCAGCCTGGTCTACAGAGTGAGTTCCAGATCAGCCAAGGGTACACACAAAGGAACCCTGTCTCAACTCAAACCACTATCCCTCAAAAGGAAAAATTAAGTTTTCTGACTTTTTTCATGATTTTCAGAAAAAAAAATCCTCTTCTTTTTACTTGTATTAATTTCATGACTCTTACTGTCTTTAACTTGAGTCTTATAGGTTTCATTATACTTCTAGTATAAGACTAATTTTTTTAAAACTGAGTCTTCCTCTATAACCCAGGATAGCCTTAAACTTGCTATCCTTCAGTCTTCTGCGTATTCAGATTTCACTTGAAGAATACTGCCCAGCTAGATTTGACCCTTGAGGTGTGAACAATCTCTCTATATTCTCAGGATATAAATGTACATGCCAGCATTTTTAAACTATTATCAGTTAGGTGTGTAGCTCCAATAATCCACATATGGCCTCCTATGAATAGAAATTTGCACATAAAAATCTGTGTAACTTTTCAGTCAAGTACTTCTTACCTGTATAATCACATCAATTAAGGGAAACTTAAAACTTAAAACATCAAATTTTTGCTTTTTTTGAAAGTTATCTGTGTTGCCCAGGCTTGTCTTAAATCCTCAACTGAAGTGTTCCGCCTGACCCTGCCTCCAGCTAGCACAGCTAGACAGGTGTGTACTACTGCACTTAAGAATAACAGGGCATAGTGATCAGTTACACGTAACATGCAAGGAAGCCCATTTCAGTATCAGTTGCTTTTTTACATTACTAGCCATCTGTTAAACATTTAGAGTTTAACCACCTAGAAAATAAGTCTTAATCCAAACTTTCTATTTAAACACTCAATCTTTAAAACTGAGCAAACTTACCTTTTTGGGTTTTGTTGTTTTTTATTATTTTATTTATTTACATTCCAAATGTTACCTCCTTTCCCAGTTCCCCCTCCCAGAGTTCTTCACCCATCCCCCCTCCCTTTGCTTCTGAGAGGGTGTTCCCCCCACCCACCCACTTCATGTACCCATCCCCCCACCTCACTCCCCCTCCAGCATCCTCCTTTCCTGTGACATCAATGACTTTTTATTTTATTTTATTTTTCAATTACTTTTTATTTTAAAGCACAGGAAACATATTTACACTAAGGAAAAGTGAGGGGGAAACTCCCCAGAATAAGAGAGGGGTTACAGGGGAAGAATACCCATTATAAAGATCTTAAATTACTCTGCCTTCTTTTCTAATGATACTTTCTCATCACCTATCAGCCCTCTGCACTTTGAAGGTGTATTCCTACAAGCTATGGACTATAGAGTATGAATGTGCACTAAGTCATCTAACTAGTATGATCTGTTCATTTCAACTATAGCACCCCCACAAGCAGTATCTGTCCCAAATAAGGTTTCAACTCCAGTGTCAATGACAAGCCAAAGATTTGCCATGCAGATTCCACCTTCTCAGTCCACATCTGCCAAACCAGGTAACGTGATACAGAAGAGGAGATGGAATTCATGAGTAATTCTTAATTATACAACAGTTTGTTTCAGTGTAGGAAGACTTTTTTTTTAGTGTCACAGCAGGAAGGTGATAGGTAAAGCTGCAAGCCAGGGTTCTTCCAGCAATGTCTGTATGATTGCATGAAGTTTTACATATACCTAAAATTTCAGGAGGGTGGCATATTGAGGTGCTCATCAAACTCTAAAATACTATAAACTAAAGAAATTGGGGTTCACAGATCTAAGATGTATGTCTTCAGGGAAAAGCACTTTGAATAAAAACCCAAAACACTGATACAGTTTAGGGATGCACTTGTATGATCCCAATGTAAATGAGAATAAAAATGTGCCTTTACTCATGTCATAGGTGGCAGCTGTGATTGGACTAATGTAAAGAGACTGCTGGCACAGCACTTTACTAATATGTGTGTTTAGGCTGCACATCTTTTGAAACATATCTCCATAAAAGAAACAACTTACATAAAAGTTGGGGCAGCAAAGTGGCTCTTGGGTAAGGGTACTTGCCACCAAACTTCATGACCTGGGTTCAGTCCCCAGGACTCCCATTGTAGAAAGAGAACTGACTCCCCCCAAAAGTTGTCCTCTGACCTCCATATGTGTTCCATGGTACATACACACCTGCACACATGCACACACACATAAATAAATGTAATTGTTTTAGAAAATGCCCTATAAAAGAAGCATGTCTCTTGGCCTTGCACATGAATCCAGTGTACTAAAGCAAATTTAAAATTCAGGTAATTAAAAATAAAACAAAATTTTGTTAATTCTGCAATAATAGGTTTAGAGAGATTTAATATTTATGTATACATATATCTAAACATCCTTATGCCTGGTAAATATCACTATTGGAAAATTTAAGATAAAAATCTTTAAAGATTGAATTCCACCGTTAGCAATTACCTGTCTCTTCTATGATGTAGTTATGTACTATGCTATTGAAACTCATCTAAAATTACATTCTGCTTTGTTGTCTACTTTTGGATCATGGGTAATTCACATCTGGGGGGTGGGGGGGGTCTCTTCTGTTTACAGCTCCTGCATCGACTTCAGTCCAAAATGTTCTGATCAATCCTTCAATGATTGGGCCCAAAAATCTTCTCATTGCCACCAACATGGTTTCCTCACAGAGCACAGCCACCGACTCAAACCCACTAAAGAGGAAGCATGATGATGATGATGATGATGATGATGATGATGATGATGACACTATGTAAGAAATAGTCTGGTCTGATACATTAACATTTTCGTGTGTTTGGGCCCATATGGTGGACTCAACAGCCTAGGTCTTCGTAAGTTTTATCTTAGAAATGTAGTGGCAGTATTTTTCACATTAGTTACATCTGGTAGGTTGTTACAATGCATACAAATGTTTTCTCAGTAGGCTTCAGGTATACAAGTACTTGCTTCTAGACAGCTTCATTAAATGTCGAGTCTCACCATGGCAGCTCTATTTTTAGAAGCAGTTTTCCGCTATGTGTCACTGACCGCAGCTGACAGCAGCGCTTGGATTTCAGATCCTGGTCTCATTTACATTTAAACAGGACTTTTTTTTTTGATAGTGAACTATTCACATTGTCACTTTTTTGACCAAATCTCTCAATTTAGGAAACTTTTTTTTGAAACAATGGATTTAGAAGTGTGCTAAACCCATTTTGAGTATATTTGGGTTTTAGTCTTTCCTAATTCCCTATCTAGATCTAGTTAGGTTTTTGTTCCCACCTCTCATCGCCTTAAGTCACTTGCCATTGCACTTAAATTTAATAGACTGTGACTGGAATTTGTAATATGCCCTAAATGCCTGGCACTCTGGAGTTCCCTTGAACTTGAGTGTCTGCATTTGCTCTTTCTCACTCCATAACAGAGCATTTGGGTCTCAGCCCTTGCCTTTCATGCCTATTAGTCTAGCTCTTCTCATTGATTGGCAGTTTTGCATCAATTACATTCAGTTGCATTCCAAGTTGCTAGCTTCACAGTCTTTCATGTTTATAATTTAAGATATAACTTAAAACCTGCCTTGGTAAGTAATTTACACTGGACCCAGACAAAACCAGTGAAGAGCTTTGTTGTTTTTCTTACCACCTGCATATGCTTTGGTCACTACTGCTTGAACCAGTCCGTTGGTTTCATTCAGATCACCTTTCTAGTTTGCTGCTGAGGTTGCCACACATAAGATGGGATCAAGCCTGAAGGAAGATTCTAATGATTCTCTTTCCCTATCAGGCCAACAGGGAAAACAGATTAGTGTCATCATCTGACTCCATTTAAGTACCCTACAGAATTTCCCAACCATATTTCTATACACTTTGCTTTTATAAATACCTACAAGACTCATTGGAAACAGCAAAGCTTTTTTCATATAAGAACCTTTTTAATTTGGTTTAAGTTCCACATAGCCAATATCAGAAAGAAATTTCTGAAACTTTCATGTCACTTAAAATTTATAGCCATGGATCATCAAAATTTACTAATTATCAACATAGGATGGTGTTTGACACATGAAATAGATGAGTAACAAGACAGAAATATTTCATGTCAGTTTGAATTGTCTAGGAAGGTTAGGGAAAGCTGATCTGTTCAGTATCATAAGAGAAATGTGTAGTATACAACACAGATGTCAGGACTTGAATGTTCTCAGGGAGGCAGAATACCAGAAAGCCTAGGTTCTAGTATTAGTTTCATTTACCAACAATGTGACCTTACTTTACCTCTGAGCCTTGTTCTCACTTGTAGTAGGGAAATAAAATAACATCTACCCTGCCTACCTCACAGGGATGTTGTGAGGGTTTAGCTAGTGTGTGTGAAAGTTCAAGATTGTAAAAGCTATATAATTATTAATGTATGTTTCAACGTTATTAATAAAAATTTAACTTTAATCAGTGACCTTTCATTTTTTGACTGAAGGGATTCAAGGAAAGTGACTAAGGCATCAGTGTAGTGATTCAGAGCTACTGATGTTGCTAGGAATTAGCATTTGACTCATGGTAAAGAAAATAATGAAAATCAAATATGGCTTTAAGTCTTACAAACTTAAGATGCTCTTTAGTGGGAATTTGTACATGTATAGAACCTTGTACTGAACTAAAACTAGTCTTAAGAAGGTTGTTTCTGGGAAGGGAAGTCAGGAGACAGCTAAATGGTGCCTTATCACTCACTAGATACCCTTTTTTTGATTACATATAAACCTATAATAGGGTATGAAAAAGCAGGAGACAATGGGCACTGGGGATAGGGGTCTGGCTGGATCAGGATCACGTGTTTAGGGCTAGGTCAAACAGTATTGTAAAATTCTTGTAATTCTACATACGCATGCATGCATGCACGCACGCACGCGCACACACACACAGCCCTCAGAAGCCCAAATTTGAATTCATTTATAACATGGGGAGTAGGTGGAAACATTCAAGGTGATTTTACTTAAAATACATGTCTATAACATTTATCATTAACTAATTAACATTAGTAATTTTTATATTAAATCTGGAAGCACAACCTTGTCAGCCTGGGCTACACAGTAACTCCAAAATAAGAATAAACAGAGGGGAAAATGAAATTAAGGATTTCCAAGCAAAAATCCCTGCAACACCTATCCAATGTAGGGCAGCCAAGAACTGGAACAGAGAGGCACCAAGGATTCCAGCAGATTTCTAAACTTAAAAAAAAAACTATCTGATGTGTTCACATATACTATAGTGTTCATATAGTGGGTGTTGGAATGAGTCGGTAGCATTAAAAAACTGGGGAAATTATTGTTTTATTTTTCTATTTTTAAATAGGTCTCACTTGGTGGCCTTCATATGTATTAGGATCAAAGTGCACCATGCCCAGCAAAAAAAGAAAAAAAGAAAATTAAAATGACAAAAATATAGCATACTAAAAACATAAATAAAGGGTACTTATAATCATAACTTAAACCTTACGGTTTGAGACAGGGTCTCATATAGACCAGACTGGCCAAACTCATGTATCCAAGGATGAACTTGTCTCTCCTCCACGCCACCCAGTGGTGAGATTATAATCAAACACCAGGCCCAGAATCTTCATAATGTAAACTTCTGGTCCAATTAGAACACTGGCAAACCACTGAGAATAAAGTGTATAAGGAACAGAGGCTGATGATCTCATTCTTCAGGCTATGACACACATTTGGAAACCACAGTACTTAGAACCATGAAGTGGGAATCAAGAGAAAAAAAAATGGTCACAGGAGAATATGGATCATGAGAGGGAGGAATGAGCTGGCCCTTAATTTGGTTTTGCTTGTTTATAGGCCTTGGCTTTTTAAATTATGGTATCCAACTATGAAACATTATCATAAGGCAATAGAATAGGCCTCCAGTAAGGAGTGGGCATTTATCTAATCCCACCCCACCACCACTGCAGCCCCAATCCTTCTGTTCAAAATGTAGGTACTCTCCTGTTCTTACCCCTCCTAACAAATTACGACAGGAAAAACTCAATTTCGTGGACATCTTTATTGTTTACAGCTGGAATTTCATCATATTTCCATGCTGAGTCATGAACAGTGACAAAGCTAACCAGAGGCTACATACATCAAAGAGAGCTAAGCCTTTACAGCTCACTTCCTTTCACAGGCAGTATAAATAGATGCCCTCTACAACGCACAATGGTTTTAGTCACTAAGGAATTGATATGGGATCTTGAAGAATGTAGACAAATCCCGATGCAGTAAAGACGAGCTGAGATGCTGTGCAACTGTTTAAGGGTTCCTGGTGCTGCATCTTGGTGAATCTTGCACTAACACCAAATGGAGATGCAGAAAACACTAGGTTGACTTAGGGGCTGTGCACAGGAACCAAAGGCAGGACAATACTAAACATTGCTGAGAGCATCCACCCCAGGAAGGACTTTACCTGTTTTTGAAAAAACACACAGAGACAGCATTACAAGATCCACTAAGCTACATCTGCCAGCTCTTTATTAGAGCTGCATTCTGGATCCCAGATCAACTAAAATTGTGGTTCTACCTCCCCCTCCCACCAAGTGGAGGCAGGAGCTTCTTTGTGCTACCTAGTTAATGTGATTGCTAGTGACAGAACTGCCCAAAGCTAATGTTCACCACTCTCTGCCCCACTTCTCAGAATGCAGTCCTCACCCTGCCTCCTAAGAAGCCAAAAGACAGAGAATATGCTCACCTTCCAGGAGCTCTAGACTGGCACCGCCCCCAGTGCTCACATGGCTGACTTTATCCTCTGTGTTCCATTTGGCACAGCAAGTGGCAGTGTCTCCACCACCTGTTGAATGAAGACCAGAGGGGAAAAATGTTTTGGCACCAAAACTAACAGTGTGGTTCCCAACCCAAAATATAGCTAATGAAGCTCCCTCCCATCAAGGGGATCTCCTATGAGTGACACATCTATGAACTATCAGAACCAAGAGACACAGAAAATGTTAGCCATTCCATCTGCCTTCCCCTGAACATAACTCTGCCCAGTGTTCGTGAGTTTAGTACAGGGCCCCTTACCTATGATAGTGATGCAACCCCGAGAAGTGGCTTTCACCACCTCATCCATGAGCGACTTGGTTCCCCTGGCAAAGGCTTCCCATTCAAATACCCCAACAGGACCATTCCAAACAATCTGCTTAGCTCGGGCCACAGCCTCAGCATATTTCTTGCTGCTCTCAGTACCACAGTCCAGGCCCTGGAGGATAGAGTTAAAGAGGGTAACTGTCAAGAAAACTTACTAGGAACTAATATCACCCCCACCAAGACCATAATAAGGCTGAACATCAACTGTTTCTACTAGGGCCAGGAAGTAAGTAGTGATGTATACCCTTAATTCCAGCACTTGGGAGGCAGAGGCAGGCAGATTTCTGAGGCCAGCCTGGTCTACAGAGTGAGTTCCAGGACAGCCAGAGCTACACAGAAAAACCCTGACTCAAAAGGCGGGAAAAAAAAAAGGCATTCTTAATGGCACTGTGACAGCCAAGGTCCACATCAGTGGTTCTCAACCTGCAGTGATTCGGCCTGTTAAAGAGTATGTGCCAATGTCTGAAGACATTTTTTGTCACATGTCACAAGTTGGGATGTGCACAAGTGACACACTGTAGCTGGTGGTACTTTACATGTCTTACAGCCTTTCCACAGCTAGAACTCCTCGCGACTCCAGTAGAGACTGAGAAACACTGAAGCAGATGGGCTGTGTTCAACCTTCCATGTATGAGGACCTCCAGGAAGCCAGGCTCAAACAATGTGTTGGATCCCACTCCTACTGCCTTTTTTAAGACATTATTGTACTATGTACCTTTGATTGACCTGAAATTTGCTATATAGACCAAGCCGGCCTCAAATTCAGACCTGCTTGCCCTTGTCCCCAAGTACAGGAGTAGTGTGAGTGCCACCATCCCTAGTCTGTATGATTTATTTTTATTTTCACGCATGTGTATATGATGTCCCAGAGGCCAGCAAGGGCATTGGATCCCCTGGAACTGCAGTTTTAAGTAGTTGCATGGATGACTAGGAACCTAACTCCCCATAACTGCTAAGCCATCTCTTCAGACCCCAGATTTGCCTTTTAAAAACAATTTCCCTAAATGATGCTTGAGGACCACACTTTGAGAAACAATATAACAGAAAAACGTCTAAGAAAAATGATAAGCAACTATCAGTCAACATGACATGACTTTATAGTTATCAGACTAAAGATGTAGCAGCACACCAGTAGTAATTAATTACTAAGCAGAGAGGCAGGATATTAAGGTCCACCTAGACTAAAGATGAAGACCATCATGAAGATGAAAAAAGAGAAGGTATTTGGTACCAAAATGTAATCAGTTCTAAACCTTTCGTATGCATATATTTTTCATACATTCCTTACAATTGAGCTCACTTTCATTTTTGTTTTGTTTTTCAAGACAGGGTTCCTGTCTTTATCCCCTGGCTGTCCTCTAGACCAGGCTGGCCTCAAACTCAGAAATCCTTCTGCCTCTGCCTCCTGAGTGCTGTGATTAAAGGCATGGGCCACCACTGCCCATATTTTGATTATCTATGTTTTGAGAACGTTTTTAATTTTTATTTCTTAGGATTATTGTTATTGTGGGAGCATACACATGTCATGTAGAAGTTAGAACAATTTTTGGAAATCTATTTCCTCTTTCCAGTGCAGGTCCCACAGATATCTCAGATCCATGCGGCTTGTGTAGCAAGCACTTTTACCCACTGAGCCATCTCAATGACCTGAATGTTTGCTTACAATGGCTCGCAGCTATTAGCATTGTAATCCAGAACAATTCAAACCATGAAAGTACATAGTATCCTATCTAGCACAGTGTTAAACATTCATTGAAAAAGAACCAAATGGCTTTGCCATCGTAGTGATGAAAACAGCAGCAATCTGCTAGCACTGCTTTTACCCCAGGGATTTGCCCTTGGGTGCCAACTGCATCATTTGCAGTGCTTTTTGACAGTTCCCATGGAAACTATTACTATGCCTGTTGGAGGGGAGAGCTCTATGAAGAAAACAGATGGATCTCAAACGCCACAAAAAAAAAATCTGTTAGATGTATGAATTGATGATTACCAAAAATTTCTGATCCCTTACATAAGCATACAGCCAGCTGACTCACCATCCAGCCAGCAGGTATACCGGAGGCCACAGTAGCTTGGCCAGTCTTGGCATTCTCATCAAATTTGTCAGCAGTGACAAAGTCAACAGGCAAGGTAATCTTCACACCATTTTTCTCAGCTTTGGACATGAGATCTTTGACAATCTTGGCTCCTTCTTCATCATACAGAGAGGTGCCAATCTACACAAGAGAGCCAAGGAGATGGAAGATCAGCCACTATACTAAGAACACAATTGACTTATAAAACAGACAGGAGCATAACACACTATGAAGCTGTGATACAACCTTCCTAATGCTGGGCCCCTTTAATATTATTTTCTTCCATAACTGTAATTCTGCTACTGTCATGAATTGTAATGTAAATATGTGATGTGCAGATTACCTGATCTGTAACCCCTGTGAAAGGGTTGTTTTTTTTTTAACCCACTCAGGAGGTCACAATCCATAGGTTGAGAACTATGGCTATAAATACAGGGACAAAAGCAATTTCATAGACAGAATGAAAATGTTCTTAGTTTACGTAAACTGCTTCTTATTGAAGCATTTCAGAGCCACTTGCCATTGGCTCCCTACCTCCATGTTGTTGAGCACCTTAAGGAAGGTAAAAGCCATTCCACCACCAATGATCATCTCATTGACTTTGTCTAGCATATTATTGATCAGCTGGATCTTGTCTGCAACTTTAGCTCTAGAAGAGAAAACAAGAATCAACAAGGCAAGCACACAATTGATGAGTGTAGTGCTAATACTCAAAGCCACAGTAGGAAAGTAACAAAAGTACTGCCTAAATTTGCCATGTTTCTCCAGCCCTCTGCGCATTGATCCATGTGTAAAGCCCTGGGCTTATCCTTAAACAGAAAAGCAAAACTTCCCTATCTAAACAACCAGGCTCCCATCCAAAATTCACAAGACCCTGATAGCCAGATTAGTAACTGAGGGTGTGAATGAAAACAGTTTCCATAGACTCCTATTTGCATGCTTAGTCCCAGTTGAACTGTCTAGAAAGGGTGTGGAGGTGTGGCCGTGTTGGGGGAGGCATGTTACTTAGAGTAGGCTTTGAGGTTTCCAAATCCCATCCCAGGCCCAGCGCATCTCTCTGCCTACTGCCTGTAGATCATGGTTCACACTATCCTTAGCTTCAAGTGTTCAGAAATCTTCCAACATATGCCCTGTGGCTAAATACTGCTGTGTTTCAGGCTTATTCTGAAACCTCAATACCACCAGCAGGGGGCATTCACTCCCATATTCCAGATCTTCATTCAAAACAAAGCAAGATAGCTCAAATGTTAATGTGAAGAAGACAAAGACCAGAGTCTGATGCTTTTAACTCATTAAAAAAAAAGGTTCAATGTTTCCAGGATTTTTCAGGATAACACAAAACCCTATACTAATCTGGGTTTCTCCAAGGACCATGAAACAGAGCTCATGAAGTCTAGAGAGCAACTACATTATGTGAAACTGACACAATTCTAGAGTCAACTTTCATCAGGAAATGCTGAGTGTACATTAGTCATGTGGAGGGTGAGGAAACGGTCCATTGAAGGGTCATGGTCCTCTAAGCAGAAAATGACTGTTGTCTAACAGTTATGCCAAGTAAAATGCAGCTTTCTTGTCCAAGCAGTCCAAGTTCCTTGTTCCTCTACCAGATGATCAGCCCTGCATCCCTGACCTTACCTCTGTAAACAGTCCCTTTATTAAATTGTCCTCAGTTACCCAGTGTTATAGCCGCTACCAGGATAACACTATTTAAAGTATGATTCAAAAGTGTTCTTCATACCCTCCCAAGATAGCCAGGAAAGGTCGCTCTGGACTCTCCAAAGCCTTGGCAAAGTAGTTCAGCTCCTTCTTCATCAAAAATCCACCAGCCTTCTGTGGCAGATTCACACCCACCATGGAGCTAGGGAAAAAAAGAAAAATGTATTCAAAATCTAGTCAAATTGTACCATTTCCTCACCTAGAAGTCAGCTCCTTACCACTAAAATGCTTTCATCACTTCTAAGATATTAAAAGACTGGATGGATTCATCCCTAAATTGCAATAAAGCCACTTACATCTTAGGTAACTTTTCTGACTAATAGTTTACAATCAAGGGTAAAAAAAGCAATGGACTAAGGTGGAATTTAAGATACCCAGGTAAAGGGTAGGGCTCAGCAGTTAAGATCATTCGCTGGTTCTTGCAGGACCTGGATTCAGAACTCAATCCCCAAAGTGCAGCTCAAAAACAACTGTAACTCCAGCCCCAGGGAAACAAATGCCCTCTCCTGGCCTCTGAGGGCACTGCATGTACACAATGCAGAGAAACATACAGGCAAAACACAATAGTAAGGAAAAAATGCCCAGTTAAGTTTTCAATAGGTCAAAGGTTAAATCACTATGTAATCAGCCAGTTGAGAACATATTATGATAGAATGTTTCCAAAGGTAAGAAAATTCTATACAAGGCATCCAAAGTTAGAGAAACCTACTCCTGAAGCTATATAAGAAAAGTTTTATTTGTCATTCCCAAGTTTTATCTTTATTTCTTTGAATCTGGATATTTAACAAGGGCCATATAGCTCCAAGTAGACTTAGAAGTTAAAAACACATCTCTTGGTTTTTATTGTCAACCTAAGACTACCTAGAATTCCCTGGAAGACAGACCCTCCTGCTCAAATTAGCCTGTAGGCATGTTTGTGAAGCATTGTTCTGATTGCTAATTGATGTAGGAGGGCCCAGGCCACAGTGGATGGTACCATCCCTAGGCTGGTGGGCCTATAAGAAAACTGGCTGCCACTGGTGGCATGGTAGCTCTTGCTTTTAATTCCAACATTCAAGAGGCAGAGGCAGGTGGATCTTTGTTCAAGACTAGCCTGGTCTACATGGCGAGTTCCAAGCTAACATAAGATTGCCTCAACATAATCCAAACGTAAGCCAATGAATGAGCCAGTAAGCAAAGCTTGAATTCTGTTGACTTCAGTGATGGATTGTGATCTAGAAACATACTCCAAGTAAACCCTTTCTTCCCATAAATTGCTTTTGATTTTGTGTCTAAATCACAATGGACACAATAGAAGATGGTAATCTCTAAAAACAGCCCAGAATTTGGATGACTCAGGTGCCCAAGATCATTGTATTCTGCCTAGCACTGTCAATGTTCTTTTCGGTACCTGTGAGCTCTGTGTGCAGTCCCAAAAGCATCATTGACATAGACATCTCCTAGTTTGGACAGTGAGGCTCGGAAAGCATCAATTTTGGCTGGCTCAGCTTTAACCTGCAGGGAAAAATTTTAAAAGGAAAATCAAATATCGAAAATGTTGATGACTCAAAAAACCTCCAAAAGTATTTCAGGCCACCAAGAATCCTCTTGAACATCTTTAAGATACTGAGTTAATGGGACAAGTTTTACAATTAGCAACAGGGACAGTCCTTTGGTCATTTATTAACCCCTTTGCCTCCCCCTGAAAATTGTACACACGTGTATACACATATGCACACACACTAAATACATAATTTTAAAGCAAAAATGTTTGAAGGAAAATAAGATAAATTGAGAGCTTTTCATGGAAAAGATGCCATAGAAACTAACAATCAGGATTAATTCTCATTTTTGACCTGCCAATGGGTACAAGGAAGGCAATGTTAATTCTAAAAATAACAATGTAGAGACCAGACCGTGAATAACATTCAATTAGAGGGTGAACAGATGGCTCACTGGTTAAGAACACTTGCTGCACTTGCTACAAGTGCCTGTAGCTCCAATGTCAAGGAACCCAACACCCTCCTGTGGCCTTCTTTGTGCACCTATATATACACATAGACTCATACATGCACATACTAAAAATAAAAGAAACTTTTAAAATTGAGTTTTCTTCATGTTTGTGTCCAGTTTGAACTTTCAGGCATTCTAAGCCATTAGAATAGCAACTGAATCAACTAAGACAGACACTATTATAGTCAGTTCATCAATGCCTGAATAAGACATTCTGCATCAACTTTCCAGTTGCTCCTGCCGTTTCTAAGCACTAGAGTTTGTGAGTCTTGAGTTTCAGTTTAAAAGGGCACCAAATTTGAGGTCAGCATTTAACCAGTAGTACTGTAGCAAGCATGCCAAAGCAGAAAGGGCCAAGCTCAGGGCCTGCACTGCTAAGAAAAGAAACTGCTTGAAAGCAAGCACTCCAGATGCCTTAAGAAATGTCAGAGGTCAAAGGGGAACTGATGCCTCAGAGCATCTTGTTCTCACATCATTGAAGACCCGAAGAGGAGAAAATACTAGGAAGTACCATTAGCATCCCTTCTAACCAAAGGGTAAATCCAGTATCATGCTAAAAAAGGGAGTTTTAACAGTTGAATTCTGCTGTCAGGTCTAGTAACCAGTCTAGTGGATTGTCTACAACAGTCTTTCTAGGATAATGGCAAGGGAGTAGAGCCAAACTGTACACAATTGACTACAGGACCCAAAGCCTACAACATTTACCATGTGGATCTTTGTAGGAAAAGCTTGCATGAAGCCCAGCAACAGTGACTTCAGCAAAATGACTGCCTTTCTGAAACCAAAGCCCCGTTCTCTAACAAATGAGGAAGACACCTGTACCTACATGTTAAAGAGACTCAAATGAAAACATCATATTTCATTTAAAAACGCCTTTAGCCAGGCATGGGAGGACATGCCTCAAATCCCAGCACCGGGAAGGTGAAAAGACCAGGAGGAGTTCAAGGTCATCCTAGGCTACGTCAAGTTTAAGACCAGCCTGAGCTACACAGCACATGAACTACATGAGACCTTATTTCAAATCACACTCATCTAACTCAAAAAAGAAATATAGCCTTAAAGTAATCTCACTATTACCATTACCATCACTCAATACTAATATTATCCAATAGAATTCATGTATTTTTCAAATGTGATCAGAAAGAGTGTCTACACTGCTGGTCGGTCACATTCAACTCCTTGACAAGATTATGCAGTTTGTATACTTTGTGGTAATTCAGAAGCATCATACTGTGCATTTATACAATTGTACCCAGGGCATTGTTCACTACCACTGAGCCACATCCATGGCCTCCATCTATACAGTTTTTCATGTATATTGCACTTCAATTTTTAAAAATTTGGGAAAATAAAGCTTCCTCTATTCTTTCATCATGGCCTCATGCAAACTGAGGCCCTAAGGCCCAATAATATCAAAAAAAATCACAGGTCCTACCTTGTTCCCAGAAGCATCTTTTCCCTTCCCTTCTTCCTCTACATGAAAGCGGAGGTTCTCCAGCAGGATGACAGTCCCAGCCGCTGGGTTGGCACAGGCATTCTCGACTTCTGGGCCCACACAATCCTTCAAGAACAGAACATCCCTGGGGGTGGGGAGAGCAAGAGATGAAGAGACTAGAGTCCCCTGAAAGCTGAGAACCAGTGGCAGCCTGCTGACTGACTACCTCACCTAGCAGCTCACCAGCACCATAGCCCTGTACTCACTTGCCCAGCAGAGACTTGAGTTCTGCAGCAACTGGCTCTAAGGAGTACTTGTCAGGCATGGGGACACCATCAGGCCGGCCCAGATGGCTCATAAGGACAACCGACTTGGCTCCATTGTCCAAGCAGAACTTGATGCTTGGAACAGCAGCCTTGATCCTGTAACCAAGAGAAAACAGAAGACAGAACAAGGTTATCCACAGAATTAGTGGGAACTATTTTAACTCAGGACTTCATAAAATAAAGCCCCCTTTCTTCTCCAAGGTTCCTCAAGTCCGGCAGTTACAGAATTCTGATGAGTTCAGAAGACAAACATGCTACAAACCTGCCATCTGGACTTACATAGTCTCATTATGGATCTGTCCCTAGTGCAGAAAAGAACTTAACAAGCCTGAAGCTGCTGTCGATAGCAGCACCTGCCTGGGTTAGCTGGTTTAGGAGCTGGGGATGCACCTCAGTTGGTAAAGCACTTCCCTGGCATGCACAAAGACCTGGGACCATCATCAGCACCACACAAACTGCACATGGTGATGTGCATCTGTGATCCCAGCACTCGGGAGGTAGAGGAAAGGGAGGCTCAGAAGTTCAAGATCACCCTCAGTAGGTAACAGCAAATTTGAGGCCAGCTACATGAGGCCATGCCTGTAAACAAATAACCTCAGCTTTTCAAGTGTCCCCTCAGTTCTCTGACAGCTGTTCTGTTTCTATACTCTGTATAAGCAAGGTAATGCATGAACACCTGCTCCCTAATTCTGAAATGAGTAGTTGCTAGGTAGACATTACCTTTGTGACCAGAGCCACTTGGTACCGACCCAAAGGAAATGAAATTAACATACAAAAAGATCTGTACACTAAAGTTTATTATAGCACTGTTCACAATGGTTAAAATGAAAGATTCCACCTCATTGCCCATCAGCAGATAAATGGAGAAAACAATGTACCATCCAGTCACAAAAAAAATTAAATCTATACACACATAAATCTTTTAAAAAAAATGAATTTAGGGCTAGAGTGGTTAAGAGACTTTACTGCTCTTCCAAAAGTCCTGACTTCAATTCCCATCTTTAATGGGATCCAATGCCCTCTTCTGGTGTGTCTGAAGAGAGTGACAGTACTATTATATATTCTATTTCTGCAGGGGCACTGGAGAGTATAGAGTGGTTAAGAAGGCCTGCAGCTATTCTAGAGGACTGTTCAGTTTCCAGCAGCCATGTCAGCTGGCTTACAGCCACCATAACTTTACCTCCAGTGTATCCAATGCCCTCTTCTGACCTCCACTCCCACTACACACATACAGACATACACAAACACAAAAATAATTTTTTACAAAGAAACTCTGCTTCTTAAGCTAGTACTCAAATTAGAGGCAAAAGCAAACCAAACTCTCCCATGCCCCCAACACACACACAAAAAAAACCTTATTTGGGCTATTTAGAATAAACCCTGAAAAAACTACATGTAACCTTAATTACTAATATTAGCAGTTCTCTTAGATAGCTTGTTTCGTAAGACAATTAGCATTGAACTTCAATTATTTTTTTAATAAGTAGTAATTCTAAATTCCTTAAATTTTTTAAAATAAGGACTCTCTCAGGATGTTTTCTGCTGGTGGTGGCAGAAGTATTTTCCCCGGGAGGCAGGGGAAGGTCTAGAATTTTCTGCCTAGTTTTGTTTTTATTTTTTATTAATTCTTCAAAAATTTCACACAATGTATGTTGATCCTATTCACCTTTCACTTGCTTTTTTGTATAGCCTAGGATGGCCTGAAACTTGCTTTGTAACAACTTGGGCTACTTTCAACTTAAACTCATGGTCCTCCTAAATCCAGACTCCTGGGCGCTAGGATTAGAGGAATACACCATAATGTCAAGTTAGGTTTGGGGGATTGTTTTGTTTGTGGGTTCTTTTGAGACAGGGTCTCTCTACAGACCTGGCTATCCTAGAACTCTTTGTGATGACCAGGTTGTCTTCAGTCTCAAAATATGTCTGACTCTGCCTCCCAAGTAAGTGCTAGGACTAAATGCATAGGCATACACCACCACACCCTGCTTAGGATCGGGTTTTTATACAATATTTTTCATAAATTTAGAATATTAATTCCCACATTGACAAGAAAGGTTAATAAATCAAAACCATGGCTTCAATTGCTGTATTCGCAGTGTGAAAAGAAAGAACTTTGTACTCCATATACTCAAACAAATGAAACCCAAGCCAGGTTTTAATAGGAATCTTACCTTTGGTTATTTGTTATCTGGTTGTTCTTCATAGGAACATTGAAGTCCACCCTAGAAAAGAAAAAGGCTTCAGTTTCATAGTCATGATCAAATTTTTGATCCCTAAGTATTTTATTGAAGCAGTTAAAATTCAAATCTCACCTTTAAAGAGACATTAAAAGATAGGATTAAAAGATAGAGGGTTGGCAAGATGGCTCAGGGCACAGGCACTTGTTGCCAAGCCTGACAACCTGAGTTTTATCCCCAAGACCCATGGATGAAAGGAAGCCAAGTTATCATCTGAACTCCACACATGCCTGAGCCTGTTTAGCAGTCTGAGGGGGTGACAGATAATAAGTAATGCACCTTGATTCTAATTATTTTGATACTACTTCTGTCTCCTTCTGAAAACACCCTCCAAATAAATCCCCCCCCCAAAAAAAACACACCAAGAGAATTTCCTTCTTTCTAGAGAAAGCCTGACACATTAATAGAAAAAAACCCAGGCTCTACCCAATTTACATGATGCCCTTCAATATAAGATATAGTGACTTTCAAAAACACAAGGGGAAAAAAGGGTTAGATGTGCCTCAGCCCACTGACAACCGGCAAGTGGGAGGCACATGATTCCCCAAACTCTGCTATTTGAAGGAACTATACTAAAGCATTACTTTTAGTACCTCTCACTAAGGGGCTGCGATGAGGGGTCAATACTGCCACTGTCCTTGATTGTGAAATTCCATCTTTCCCTTTGCCTTTTTCACTGGTCGTTCCTGTCTGCAGCAGTGACCACAAATCCAGCAGGTCGCTGGCTTCCTCTCTACCCTGAACACTAATCTACCTCACCAAGGAGCTTGAGAGACATAATTCTTGATTCAGATTTAAGAAAGCCTTTAAAATTAAAAGGCAGTGTGCAAAGAAACAAAGAAACAAAGAAATGCACTCTGGTTGGTATCAGGCACTTAAGGCATCCTCTTTAAATACCCTAAGCAGGCCCTTGCCAGCCTTAAAGTGCAGACCACAGCAGATCAAATATCCCATTACCATGATTGACTTCCCCTCTTGCAGCCTCCCAAAAAAGCTAATGGACAAAAGGGTTAACTGCACAGGGTAAGTAGTGCTGCTTCCTGTACCCAGAACCTTACAGGAAGGAATGCCTTTGGGCTAAAATATCCAACCATCTGTGGCTTCTATCCAAGCTGTGATGGCATCAGCTTACTGATGAAAACTGGATTAGTTCTCACTGACCTCTTGATTACCTCTGACCTTCACTCTCTCCTAGACTTACAACTCGGCCTTTAGCTTCCCTCCTGAAGACTTCAAAGCAGGAACAGCATTACCTACACATGTCACTTGTTCACTTGTGTGTGTGGGGGGGTGGTGTATACACACATACATATATATACTGAGCATATATATACATCTATATATGTATATATACTGGAGAAAACTGAGTTTCTCTACAGTCTTTGCAATCTTCTTCGACTTTTCAAAGCAGAGTGGTGGTGGCTACAGCATACACCACATACCTCTAACCCCAGCACTCAGGAGGCAGAGGCAAGAGTTTGAGGCCAGCCTAGTCTATGAACTGGGTTCCAGAACAGCCAGGGCTAGATTGAACCCCTGCCTCAAAAAACAAAGCAAAGAAACAAAACAAAAACTTTACAGAGAACATTAAATTACAATATCAAGTCTTGGTTGAAATCTCAGGATTCCAGGCCCTGTTCTACTAAAACCTCAAGAGAACCATGTCCGCCATTGCTTTGTGGTCTCATTGCTAAATTCTGCTAGTGTGATGGTGTCTGCTCTTCATTTTCTTCTTTCCCAGAGCTGTTGCTTTGGCACATCCCAAGAGAAAATCCAGTGAGGCTGGGGGGTTGGGGGGGGGAAGAAAGAGTACAAGAAAAATAGAAGTACTTTACCAGCAAGCAAAGGATGACTAGGAACCTATGGGTGAAAAAGAAAGGAAATGACATGACAAGAATCAGCAGGAAATGTGTTCACATGGCCTTGTAAAATCAACTAGGGTGAGGCGGAACCTGTTGGGGTTGGTTTCTGGCTTATTTTAGTTTCTCCAAAAGGAACTGGAGTGACTCAGTGGTAGACTGCTCAAGCACAAAGTGGCTAGTGTCTGATTCCCCAGCACACTAATAAAAATTACCAACAAATCAACTTTCCTTGCCAATTCAAAGCAAGGGTCTAACTAGTCAGAAGACAAGAGTGCCCTTCTACAGGCCAGAACGGAGGTGAAACGCCCACCACTCAGGAGGCCCCATTTCTGAAGCATTGCCAGCAACTACCACAAAAGGCACTGAAACAAAAAGGTATTGATTGAGCTCACCCAAGCCCGGCTGCCTAGACTCCTGAGAAGCCTACAAGACAACTCCCTATTCAAGATGCTTTAATCTGGAAACAGCAACTTCACCACTGTGGCCTAAATACCAACAAGTACAATGTATCCATATTACAGAAGGATTGCAAACTCCACAGACAAAGTCTATTTCAACCTGTCCCTGGGCCATCCCAAGTGGCTAAAGAGACCCAAATCCTAGTCCTGGCTCTGCTACAAACTTTCTAGAGCTCAATAACCTTCAACATGTCCTTTTCCATCAGGAAAACTAAGCTAGCCAATCGTTTCAAGGCTCAAGGTTAACTTGTGTTAAATGAAACTTCATTTGGGGCAAAAGAGAAACTGTTTCCTCCTGTCTCACCCCCAACCAGAGTTAATTCCTTTGAGACAGTTTCCTTGTGAAGATAGCATAAAGCCCCAAACTGCAATTACAGAAAGGTGACAAGGACAATGTCCCACTGTCTGACAACAGCTGAATGCATCTGGAAAGGTCAGCCTTAAAACCAGGAGTGGTATAAATAGTTTAAACCTTTTAAGCTAGTTGCAAGCCAACACCTACCTGTCTTGGTTTTCACAGGATGAATCTTTTATCCTTAGAACAAAACGAAAAGCTAGCTAAAACCTGCCCTTATCTATGATTAGGGTGGCTGGGATTTCTACCCATCCTGATTACAAAGGCCTATCCCATTTGGGGTAACATATTAAGTGCTTTGCATGAACATAGTACACTGGGTTGGCTCTGGATATCAGCACAGTAAGAAGGCCACCTATCAAGTAATATTGGGTACAATAAAATATGTGCCTGTACAATTCTCTAACTCCAGTGCAGAGGCAGGAGAATCTCTGCTCCCTTACATGTGTTAGTATCTAAAGGATGCCCTCACTTGAACTGGCCCAAATTGTCAAAAGGACCAGGTTTACATCATTCACATACTGCCAATCAATCAACTGCTTCCAAAGGTCAAGCAGGCAGAGAAGTCAGTCACTGTGACTATCTATGGCCCTTAAAAATTCCCATCCTTGTGTCCTATTTTGGTACATGAACAGCCAGGCCCATCAGTTATGTATCTAATCATCATCCTTCACTCCTGGAAAAAAAAAGTATACATTATGAAAGGCAGAAATGCAGAGAATGTACACATGCTAGTAATTCTGTCAGGTAAAGGAGAAGTCAACTTAAGTCAATGACCAGGGATCCACATGTGCCGAGTAAGAGAGTGCCATGTGTGTGGGAGCCTTCCTCACTTCTGACATCCTGCTTCTCTAGCCACCTCTGAGGGTGAGGTTACAGGCCTCCAACTCCCGGCGGCCACACCCTGCATGTGTCACAATCCTGATGCAAACCCCAAGGCCAGGAGTCCAACCGCAAGGTAGGGCAGCAGAGGCCTGTTATATAAGCTGTACAGCTTCATCCAGTGGCCTCACCCTCCCACCCACAATTCTCTGGAAGATGGACCTCCACCCGAGAGTATTTTGAGCAACATCTTTTGGGAAAGAAGTCATTTGTACCAGAACCAATGAAACGTGGGCAGTTTCGAATTCGTCACGGATGGTCCAAGGATCTTGGGGGAAGGGAAATTAGCTAAATGACCTTTCAAGGTCCCTCAGCCGGGGCCTAGAGATTTGCAGGATAAGCATTAGGTCCAATCTCGCTACAGCAAACGAAACCGCACTTCAGAAATGAGAAAAGGATTGAGTCCTGGGAATCTGAGCCCTTTCTCGGTGTGATCAACTCTCTAAAGGAAACTAATTCGTTGCTTTTTAAGCTAGAAGAAAAGCAGTTAGGAAACATCAAACTCGGACACAGTCTCCGCCCCAATGGGGTGAGAGGAATAGCCCTAATCTTCAAACCCAGGACTCCTGAGACCCAGCTGAAAAGAAAGCGCAACTTAGGGTGAAAGGAAAAGCGTGCTTGCCAAGGCCAGAGAGACTGTGGCCCCGAGGGCTTGAGGACAGCAGTACGGAATTACCTCATCACGACCCGCTTCCCCTTCACGTCCAGCTTGTCCAAAGTCAGCTTGTTAGAAAGCGACATTTTGGCAATACCGTGAGGTCGAGAGGCCCGGAGCTGAGGAAGAGGAGAACAGTGCGGCAGACGTGCGCTTTTGAAGCGTGCAGAATGCCGGGCCGCGGGAGGACCTAAGGGCTCCCGCCACGCCCCTAGCCCCGCCCCTGAGCCCGCCTCCGGACCCACCCCTCCCAGCCTCTGCTCCCAGCAAGCGAAGGAGCAAAGCTGCTATTGGCCGCTGCCCCAAAAGGCCTGCCCGCTTCCATTGCTCGGCGGTGCTGTCCATCTGCACGAGACTGGTGGGACGTGCGACTTCCATTTGTCACGTCCAGCACGACGCGAGCGGCCGAGGAAACTTCCTGACTAGGGGAGGAGTAGAAGGTGGCGGGAAGGGGCCCTAAAGAACGGAGCGGGTTGGCGCCTACGGGTGGCTGTGGAATGTGTGCGAGACCGGAAGCCACTTGTGCAGCGCCAAGTGCCTAGCGCCACTGCTAAGGCGCATGCTCCGGTCTGCCTTGGGAAAAGCGCCGCCCCTACCCGTTGGAATTCCCAGACGCCTTTCCTAGACCTTTGCAAATGTCATCCCCTTTTGGAACCCTCTGCTTTCTCAGCTCCCAAATGGAAGTTTACATAAGGCCTTACTTAGTAATCGAAACCTCTCAAGAATTTGAGAGAAGTAAAAAAAAAAAAAAAAAAGGACCAGGTCTTCCTCCCCGTTTTATAATAAAAAGTACAGTATAATTTCTGTGGTTACATTATTCATAATGACAAATACATACAGCATGTGTCATGTTAAGTAACAATGCTCATAAAATTCTTAAGTACGTTCTGTTACTAAAGATGAAGTAACCGATAGACAAAGATTTAGTGTCTTATCAAGATTGCAGAGCGTCTATGAGATCATTTCAATCCTTGGCCACTGGGATTTAGACTGCTTTGTGAGTGTAGCTCAGTGGTAAAGCGCATGCCAGAGGCCGTGGATCCAACCTCCAGCATTGTTTTAAAAAAAAAAAAAAACTTTAAAACTCTACTGACACTAATTTGGTCTAAGGATACTGATCAATGGTAAAATGCTTGCCTACAGTCTGAGGCAGGACAACTATTTAGGAAACTGAAGGGCACGTGAGAAATGAAAGCCCTTCTTCACTCTCCTGGTTTTTTCTACCTCTCTCACTGACACCCAGGAGTGACTGGCCAAACTACCTCTGCAAATTACTGTATTATGTGAAGTAACTCAGAAAGACAATACCATGTGTTTTCTATCATATGCAGCTTTTATATAAGCATATACATGGAGAGGGTAGAGACAGATCCACGAAAGGGAAAACTGTTTTAAGAGAACAGAGGAACAAAAAAGAACTGGGTAACAGGAGACACGTGATGTGGAAGAGACAAAGGACTCCAGCCTACTGAGGAATGCTGGGAGCCCCCGTGGTTATCCAATACCAGCCATGCACTCTGAAATCAGATACATACAAGTGAGTTTACACAAACTGAGAAGGTTGTCTTTACATATTTACACACACACACGAAAAAAGCCAAGAATTTGAGAGAAGAGCTGCACCTTTCCCTGTTAACCATTCTCACTGACCCTGCATTTTGTCTTTCTGTTTTATCAGCAGCTAACTGCTTCTGAATCCTGGTGACATTCTTTTCCATGTCGGATGGCAAGGACTCTGGGCACACTACCTCCCCAAGATCTGAAGGAGACTCCATAGGTCGCAGTGCCAGCAATACTGAACCGAATGCCCTGATGCCAGCAAGAAATCTCTACACATAACTACTTTTTAATTTGTATTTTATCCTTGCGTGTAGGGTTTTTTGCCTGTATGTATGTATGTATGTATGTATGTATGTATGTGTTTAAGATAAACATTCATTTTTGCCAATCTTTTCCATCTTTTCTTCTATTCAACCTTACTGGAAAACAGCTCCTGCAAAGTATTTTCAAATGAGGTTCTGGACTTCCTATCATTTAGTAGTGGAGTTACCATTGTAATGAGTCAAACTGTGTTTGGATAAGGTAAAACTACAATATAGGATATCAACCATTCACACATAGAGTTTGACTCCCTAGCTTAATGATTCTTCCCAGTTACTGAGCACTTACTGTTTGCCAGGCACTGCTGACAGCTGAGCATACATGACACACTACTCTGCATAAGAACTTTATGAAGTAGGTATTATATCTTAAACACAAGAACACTGAAGATTATAAAGATTGGGAAACTTTTCCACTACTGAACTAAAATAATAGAGAGAAACAGACAGTCAACGATGAGAAGCCTGTGACAACAGGAAAACCTGAAAAATAGAGAACTCTACAATTATACACATGAGGCAGGATAAAATGTGGACCAGATTCCTTGGGTGTTATAACAATGTTAGAGACACAGTTTTTCTCCTAACAGAACTGGAAAACCAGATCATTACAGTCAGTTACCTCACCAGTAACTAGTCCCCACCTTGCTTACAGAAATCCGATTTAATAGAGCAGTGGGTTAGTGACCAGTGCTCAGCAAAGATAGGCTTATCTCCTAGCACCAAAGGATAAATCACTGTTGACGGAAGCTGAGCCTAGTAATCCCATCCCCCACATGTCCCTTTGTCACACATTGGTCTGGGAATGGGCAGTGACCCAACTTAGGTCAGTGAGATAAAAAGGGGTGTCTGCCGTCCTGGGAACAATGGAGATCAGTGAGAAAAGCAAGCCCTGCACATGTATTGACTCATTTTTAATTAAGAGAATGATGGGAGGTAACTATGGAAACCTCGCTCGCTCGAGCACCCTCCCTTCCTCCCTCCCCCTCTATCTCTCTCCCTCCCCTCTATCTCTTTCCTTCCCTCTCTTCTCCCTCCCTCTCTTCTCCTCCCTCCCTTCTCCTTCTTCCTTCTCCCCTTCCCTCCTCTTCCTCTCCCTCTCTGATCCTTCATTCTGGGAACAACAGCTACCATGTCTTAGGATCATTCACATAGTTTCATGGGGTGGCCCAGATAATGAGGAACTCAGAGTACAACACCCAGCATAAAACAGAGTCTTGCTGCCTGGGGCTTTGTAAAGGAGCCAGCCACCTTCAAAGTGGACTCTCTGCCCCCAAGACAAGCCTTCAAATGTCTGCAGTCAAGGCCTTCATATAATTACAATCTCAGGTGGTGCTTCCAACTAAAACCAGTTTAGATGTTGTTAAATCTCTGTCTCACAGAAAGTCTGAGATAGTATTTATTGTTTGGAAGTACTAAACTTTGAGGCACTTTATTATTCAGAAACACACAATTAATACAGAGTCTCAGCAATGATTTTGTTTTGTAAGACAAAATCACGGGAACATTAAGTACATAACTGAGTACTTGATGACATCGGCAGTTTACTGACTTAACTAATCCCAGCACCATTGTGCTACCTACCTTTCTATCATGTGAAATAAACAAACCTCTAATGTGAATAATAATTTACTGAATATAGTGTTGCTTGGAGCTAAAATGTCTCACTACAGTATTGGGGGGAATTGAATGGCACTCATATAATCAAGTTTACAGTTTTGTAAATTCTTTTTCTTTTTTATGATAGGGTCTCACTATGTGGTCCAGGCCACCTTCAAACTTATGACCCTCCTGTGTTAATCTCTTGACTGCTGGGATTATAGGTGTATACCACCACATCTGACTATACGTCTTTTTTTTTTTAGATATTTCCATGTCTGCTATTATTGGAGTAGATAGTTGAGATTGATTCTCTCACTGAAAAGCACTAGAAAATCTGGGCTCTTTGGAGGGACAGGTACTACAAGATATGTCAAGGATTGAACCCAGTGCCTCACACACTCCACAAAAACATCCCAGTTTTTTTTTTTTAAGACAGGGTCTTATTAAGGCTGTTCAAGCTGGACTTCAACTCACTCTGTAGCCTAAACCACTTAAACTTGTGATTCCTTCTGCCCTATTATCCCAAAAACTGAGATTGCAGGCCTGTGCAATCAGGTCCAGTTTAGGCAAAAACTTTAAAATGTTTATTGTACCAGGTATACCTCTTTAATCCCAGCACTCAGGAGGAAGAGGCAAGTGGACCTCTGTGAGTTCGGAGCCCAGCCTAGTCTACAGAGTGAGTTACAAGTCAGCTATTGTTGTTACAAAGAGAAACTCTGTCTCAAAAAAAAAACTGTTTTTTAAATCTTGAAAAACTACCCAAGGCAGTAAGCCAAGATTTAAGAAGAAAAAAAAAAACGTAAATCCAGAGATAGTAAGATAGTTCAGCCAATAAAAACACCTGCCACTAAGTCTAACACCCTGAGTTTGAACACTGGGATCCACATGGTAAGAAAAAACTGACTCCCCCAAGTTGTCCCCTGAGCTGAAATGCATGCTGTGGTACACATGTATAGACACACACACACACACAAAAAAAATGTTTTAATAGAGGTAAGTCTGTAGTTTGGATTATTTGCCTACAAGAGCACATGGCTATTCCAGAAGAGACAACTGAGTCTGAAGATGAATTTAAGCTTTAGTTAGATGTCTAAGACGTCAAGAGTCCACCAAGGAGTTGTAGTAGTTTAAATAAGAATGGCCCCTGCAGGCTTATATATTTGAATGCTTAGTCACTAGGGAGTGGAATTCTTTGAAAGGACCCTCCCTGCCCTTGCCTTTCCCCCGCCCCCCCCCCCCCCGTGTGTGTGTGTGTGTGTGTGTGTGTGTGTGTGTGTGTGTGTGTGTTATGCATGCAAACTGCAAACACTAGTACAAATGTCAGAGGAAACCTTCAGGAGTCAGTTCTCTCCCTCCACCCCTCCACCTTATGGGTCCCAAGGATCCAACTCAAGCCCTTGAGAAGTTTTTCCCTAACCTGATTTAGCAGGACTCTTGTTTAAACTTGGTTCTTCAGTGACAATGATGGAAACCTAAAGTTGGAGCATGTCAAACAGTAAACTCTGAAGACCCTGACTGATCTTTTGGTTGAAGGAGCTAATTTGTCTATTGTAGTTACCTGATGACTTGATTGGAGGTGAAAGCCTATTCCAAGATGGTGCTCACATGGATCTTGGAAAGGGGTCTCAGTTTCTTACCAGCATGGTACTTGCCATAACACCTAGTGAGTGCGCTCATGATATAAGAGTTGAGTACTTCTCAAATGACTGATCCAAGTGATAGAAGGAGAAAGAAATTGCTGTAGCCTGTATTACTCATTCTCAAGTGCCATACATAATTATTTCAGACACAGTCTGTCACTGGGAATGAATCACTAAAGCCAATCCCCACTGGGGTGAAGTGTTACTGGGCTACATATTTTTTCCCTTGTTTTCACTTGGAGTTTCACACCTCTTGAAGGTAAAAATTAGAAATCTTTGAACATATATTTAAAATGACCAGACTCTTTTCCTAGTCCCCCTTTTGCCAAGAGCTAGGTCTGATGAGATATTGCAGGCACACATTTTTTGGCCCATAAAGAGACAAGTATAAGGAATATCAAAGATACCAAAATTCAGGCTCTATGACCATTGTCTACAGTTCTACTAATGTCTCACCTGTGCCGATATTTCTTGGAACTGTAAAATCTCCACTTGGTAACAATTCTGAAAGTTTTACAACCCAAACTCCTACTTTCTCTGCAGTAAATTACCTCTGATGGGTTTGAACATCTAGGTTTATTTTAATATTCAGTGACTACTATTAATTAACTGGTACTTAGCATTTATCTTCAATTGGAACATTCAGTGAATACTACGTTAAAAATAGTTACATTGTTGAAATTATTGGGAAATTGTTTATAAAATTATGACCTGCGATACAACCACCAAAATCCCAAATATAGGAAACTCAACAGGAAAAAAATCACCTGATTTTGAAAATTGCAAGGACAGGAAGAGGGTGGGAAAACTACATATTTAAATACATAAAAGACATTTCAAAGGAGTATGGTGGATGTTTCCTGTTACTATCCTACTTCAAACAAGCCAACTGTAAATATCTAGATCCACATAGACATGTTTATGGAATACCCTAAAAATTTTTGAATATTAACTGGATATTTGATGGTCTTCAAATATTGTATTTCAGATTTTGGATATGATAATTACATAATTATGTAATGGTTTAATATAATTCTTTTAGAATTACATACAGTGTGTTTTGATCACTCCTCCCAAATCCATTCCCACTTCTACACAATTTTGATATTTTTCGAAGGGTCAGTATCTTAGACATACACTTAAATGATTTTGTTTTCTTTTGTTTGTGGCATATTTCACCATAACCCAGCTACCTTTATTCTTTTTACCTTACTGTAATCAGTAAGTAATCTGCAGAAAGATGCAGTGAGTTTGTATAAATACCCTGCCCCTTCTTCATCTCATTGTTCTGAATGTTGCAGGTAGTACATGAATCTCTCTCTCTCTCTCTCTCTCTCTCTCTCTCTCTCTCTCTCTCTCTGTGTGTGTGTGTGTGTGTGTGTGTGTGTGTGTGTTTTAAAACTGTCCACCAACTAAAACATTAAGTAGGGAGAAACAGGCTTTGAAAGCAAGTATTGCATGACTCAAGACATGTCTGCCAACTGGATGCAGCCCATGAGCCATGAGGCTGTAACCTTTGCTCTTTATTACCCATATTAAATACAGTGTCTCAAAATAATCTGTGGTGTTGAACATCAAGAGAGTGCTCGCTTTTCCAGAGGAATGGGTATTAATTGACTTGTCATTTGTAAGCTTCCTGGGTGCCAGGAATTTCCTATTGTTCTGGGTAGTCTACTGTAAACATCTGTCTGATTTGTCTAGGACCAAGGACTCTCCTAGGATACAATATTTGTAGGGCTGAATGAAGTTAGAACAATCCCAGTATAATCACAAGAATTAGTCACCCTAACAGTTACATGTCCGTACAGTGAAAGTTCACTGAACTGTATATTTATACATCAGTGACCTAAACTGCGCAAAAAAAAAAAAAAAAAAAGAAGTCTGTCTGGTTAGTACAAATATAGAACTGATATTTGTAGAATCTAAACTTCTATTAAGTGGGCTTAAGGTTACATTATCATTTTCCCCAGCCACATCATAGAGTTAAGCTATTAGGTAATTAAAGCTCTCAGACATAATTTTCATGAACTTTGTTTGAAACATGATTCCTCTTTCCTTCCTTCATACAAGTAATTTTTAACCTTAAGAGACTTGACTTCCATTAAAGTTCATCCTGCTTCTGTTTCTATTATAGTTTACTGAAATATGCATTGACTTTGAGAGAATTCACGTCTCAGTCCTGAACCTCCCATGGTGGTTTGCATGTTAATGAAGGACACCAAAGAGCTTTCTTTCTTCAGATGTTATCCACTTCCACTATGCTTCGAATTCTGGTCACCATTACCAACTTTTTTCTCAGTAGTCTGCTGTATTTGAATCTTGTATCCTCCAAAGGTCTCTGCGGTAAGGGTCTTACCTAGGACTGGAAGTAGGGGAAGCTTCATGAGGTGGGTGGGCCCCAGTAGGAGATTTTCAGGTCATTGGAGGTATGCCCTTCAAGCAGATTTGGGACTGTAGCTCTTTGTCTTTTTCTGTTTGTCTTCTAGCCAAGTGGTGAACAAAAATGCTCTGAGGCATTGCCACTAGCCCAAGGCAACAAAGGCAGTCAATTGCAAATGGAAAGCCCTGAAGCCCTTTCGCTTTATGAGTCTATCTCAGGTATTTGTTGTAGTGATGGGAAGCTCACTACCACCCAATACTGATTCAGCTGTCAATATAACCCCGAACCTTTAGTGTGTGGTGTGCTTTGTATTATAGACTCAACTGATTTTTATTCACAGAGCTGGGGAATATATGTAATTGTGAAGTAATTTTTTTGTTTACTAAGTAAAATGTTGATAGTACATCTTGCTTAGAATAGAGTAATTTTTTGTTTGTGTTGTTGTTGTTTTGGTTTTTTGAGACAGGATTTCTCTGGATAACACTCCTGGCTTACCCTGGAAATCACTCAGTATTCCAGGCTGGCCTCAAAGTCACAGGGATCTGCCTACCTCTGCCTCTCAAGCTTAAAGGCATACATCACGACCACTTGACCAATTCTAAATGTAGAGAATATTATTTGCTAATACCTCACAGTTAATTCTTTTTCCAGAAACTGTTCTCTGTTGTGAAGAGCATTACTTTGCCAGTGTTGTACCCTCATTCCCAGGAGCAGCTACCAAACTACAATTGTTTATTAGAGTCACAAAGGCCTAGCCTGTGTGTTTCATTTCCAGGCCATTTCTAAACACCCACATGTTAGAAATCAGGTCCTCGAGGACTTCCAGTCTGGGCCCGAGCATAGAGCAGGTCTCAGGAGGCAGCTCTGTACCCAACCTCAGAAAACCGAGAGAAAGAGGGCCTCCCAGGAGCTTTAACTCAGGCAGCATCCCAGGTAAAATCACCTGTGATGTCTGCTGTTAGAAGTTCTAATCCAGAAGCTGGCCTCCGAAATTATACTACTCAGACCTTTGAAGGGCCACTGACAAGAACATCAAACAGCTAGAGATTGACACCACTAATCTGAAGAAATTCCTCGTTTCACTGTCTCAAGAGACCTCCTAAAATCGCAAAGATCCTTATGGGACTCGATTTACTCTATCACAATAGAAAAGGCTGTGTACAGCTCTTGATTGTGTACAGCCCTTAAAGAAGAATGTTGCCTTTACATAGACAAGACAAGGAGGGTTAAAGAGAGTATGAAATAGGTCAATGAAGGCCCTGAGAAAAATCAGAGAGGGAGAGGGAGAGGGAGAGGGAGAGAGAGATAGAGAGAGAGAGAGAGAGAGGAATGCTGGTACAAGAATTGGTTTTCAGCCTCTCCAAGGTTGTCAGCCCTACTTCCTCCCATCTTGGGAGCATTATTTGGGTTCTTTTTGCTTTTTTCTGCTGGTCTCTGAGCCTCAAATAGGCGGACTAACTCTGTGATACAACAGATAAATAATTTGGTTGCAAAACCTACTCAGATACATTATCATAAGTTAGCTATGGAGGACCACAAGACTCAAGATGAGATTGCTACTTTATACAGGGTGTTTCCGAAACCCATCTCCACCCAACCTAAAAGGGGGGACTTCTGCCCCTAGACCAAGCAGAGAGGGGCCACCCAGAACCCCCTCTGACAGGCGATCTGAATTCTTGCTTAGGCTGTGAGGCTAAGCACTGCAAGGGAATATAAATAAAAGATAAAAATATCTCTCTGGGGGGCTGGAGAGATTGCTCAGTGGTTAAGAGCAGTAACTGCACTTCCAGAGGTCCTGAGTTCAAATCCCAGCAACCACATGGTGGCTCACAACCATCTGTAATGAGATCTGATGCCCTCTTCTGGTGTGTCTGAAGACAGCTACAGTGTATTCATATATAATAAATAAATAAATCTTTAAAAAAATCTTTAAAAAAAAAATATCTCTCTGGGTTCCCTGAGGGACAAGCCTGACTGCATAGGGGTTGATGTCAAAAGTATCCCCTCTCCAGGAAAAAGACATCGGGATGGGTATGGCCCTCATGCCTCACTGGACAACCACAGGGGGACTGGAGCCATTACAAGGTCCCCTTGAATTACTAGAGGTCAGGCCTCTATCCCTGCCTTTGAAAGATTAGAATTGCCACAGCCCTTCTATACTTAGAGAAGTGAGGAGATGTCAGGGGCAGCCCTGCTTACACACTGAAGGCCTAAAATCAGCCATAGGCCTAAAATCAGCAATAGGCCTGTCATACATGTATACTAACACCAAGTCTTGGGTCTCAGTGGAAAAACATTGAAACAGATGGCTATAAGCTAATGTAAACAGGCAGCTTTTGTGGAAATTTACAAGCCTGAGTAGTCATAGACCTTGTAAATAGGTAGCCTGGGCAGACGATACCAACTTAGATAAGGACAAGCGAGTTATAGGCAGAGTCATAGTGACTTGTCCCCTGAACCTTCACCCAGCCGATACCCGGTTCTGAAGATATCTGTATTCCCCCTGAACACCCACACTCCAGTGTCATTCCCCTCCCCACGTCCTGCATTTCTGTGTTTATAACCCCTGTGTGAATGAATTACGATTTGAGAAAAAATAAATTATAAAAAAAGGGGTTTAACTTCTTTTTTTTTTTTTTTTTTTTGGTTTTTTCGAGACAGGGTTTCTCTGTGTAGTCCTGGCTGTCCTGGAACTCACTCTGTAGACCAGGCTGGCCTCGAACTCAGAAATCTGCCTGCCTCTGCCTCCCGAGTGCTGGGATTAAAGGCATGCGCCACCACCACCCAGCATGGTTTAACTTCAAAAAAAAAAAAAGAAAGAAAAAAAGAAATCATGTCCTCCACCAGCCTGCCCTCAGGGACTCAGTGCTGGGCGCCAAGACTCCCTTCTGCCTGAGAGCAAATGTCACTTAAGCAAACAGCCTGAGTTAAGAAATACTTTATTGCCCTCCTGCCAGGGAAAAATTATTAATCAGATAAGCAACTCGAACTGAGAAATGTTTTAATTGCCTTCTTACTTGTGAGAAAATATTTAGATAAGTAATTTGGGCTAGGAATTCTTGTGGGCTTAGAGAACTTTGCAATTACAGGATGACCCCGGACCCTGACTGCTAGATGACCCTCCTCCCTGCCTCCCTTTATAACAGAAACCCGAACAATAAAGTTTAGGCACTTGATCAGACATTCAGACTTGTGCTTCTTCCTTGTGCTTCTTGTCCCATCTTTCGCCCTCCCCTTCCCTAGGGTCTCGTCGAATCCCCACGGGCTGGGGCAACTCAGTATACCAGAGGGTATATCATCACCATCCACTAACTCTTTAAAAGCTCCCTACCATCCCAGTTCACTCTTCTTGTTCTTTCTGTCTGTCTAAAAGTCTCTTTGCCTGCCTGCCTGCCTGCCTGCCTGCCTTTCATGTCCTCACTCTGCATCTTCCTTTTACTCCCCCTCCCTCAATAAATCTCTCTCCTGAAATCTGTTGGGTGGTGTGATCTCTTTGCAGCACACCTTGCCCCCAATCCACCAAGGTACTTCTGCCAATAAATCCAAACCCCCATATGTAACTTTTCCTCTCTGTACTTATTTCTTTACTCCTTTACAAATTTCATTACTAGAAGAATCTCCCAATAATCTACTGCCATATAAGTCTCAGCTATTCTTTCCAGAGAACTCTAGGAAGAATTCTAAGATGGTTCCTGTAATCTCTTAATTCTACCACCCACATGTTTGTATAATTTTCACCTGTTAAGTGTGACATGAATCTATTGGTTTCTTGTACTCAACAGCAAACATTAAAAGCAATGGAATAGCATTTCAGTGATTGGATTGCCACAAAGCTCTAGAACTCCATCTTGTAGGGAACCTCCTTTGATGATTCTGAAGTAAACCACCATTTTGTGTAAGAGTCTATTAAAAGGGCCATATAACAAGGAAGAAAAAGGAAACCCTAGGATGTAAGATCAACCCCCTGGTGACTAGCCAGTACAAAACTATAGACCTTAGTCCTCCAGTAGCTCTCTCTTTATTTGAACCTCTGATGAGACTACTCCCTAGATGATAGCTAGAATATACCCTTAGTGACACAAGGGTGGGTTATCTAGCCAAGATGTACCCCAGGACTCCTGGCCTATAGAAACTAGAGGTTGTAAATATGTATTACTTTAAGCCGTTAACTTTGTTTCACAGAAATAGAAAACTAATACAAGCACATGACACTCAATGTTAGCATATATACTCATAGAAAGAATGAGGAAGACTGGAAGGGAAACAAGTCTCCATACTGCAGCAGTGTAACACAGGCCCTAGAAAACAGAGCATCTTCAACCAGTATCTTCTGGCAAGGAGAACAGCCTGGAGCTCAGGGTTCAGAGGAACATCCTCCCATGAAAAGACTTCCGAAAACTTACTCCACAGCTAAATCTATGAATGTAGATTCCCTGGCTTTTATTTCATCTTGTCTAGAAGTTATAATACTGTTAAATGAATGGCAGAGGGTAATGAAGAGGTTTCTTGCCATGAAGCTTTTTGTCTCCATTTTTTTTTCCAGTAAGGTAAAAGAAAATCAACAGATTTGAGATTCTGATGATGTGTTTGATTTTCAATTTTTTTTACTACTTTTTTTTCTTTTCTTTTTTTATTGGTTATTTTATTTACATTTCAGATATAATCCCCTTTCCCCATTTTCCCCCACCCAGGAACCCCCCTGTCCTATCCCCCCTCCTCCTGCTTCTATGAGGATATGCCCCCATCCACCCTCCCACTCCCATCTCCCCACCCACGATTTCCCCCACACTGGGGCGTTCAGCCTTCACTGGACCAAAGTAAAATATCTCAACTTTCAGTGAAAAATTTATAGGAATTGCATTTTTAAATTAGGTACATTGGTGTTTTATTCCATAAAAAGTACCTGCTCTGAAGTCTTGTGACTGACTTTAATTTCCTGACCTACATGGTGGAGGGAGAAAAGCAACCCCCACAAGGCCTCTGACCTCCACAGACACATGAACAAAGTAAATAAATAGGTGACCAAACAAATCTGGCAAGAGTGTGAAAAAAGAGAGAGGGCATATTTGACAACTTTTGTCTGGTAAGAATATTAGTCCAGGAGAACTCCTCAGAGTTGAGGCAGGAAGTGTCAATGGAGACTCCATTGTCACCTTTAAGGGCCATTTATTCTGAGCCAAAGGAGTGACCATGACCCAGGAAATGAATTCAGTTTGCCATGAATAACGTATTCCAGAGTCAGAGTAGTTACATGAATTCTTAAAGAACAAATGAAAGTAATAAATAAGTCATTTTTAATAATACATTGGTCACTGCCGAAGGTTTCAAATGCTATTTAGTGGCTTTTTTAAAATTTTTTAGGATAGGGGTCTCACTATGTATACCATGCAGGCCTTGAAGTCACAAAGAACACATACCTTTACCTCATGAGTGCTGGGATTAAAGGCATGCACTACCATGCCAAGCACTGGTGGCATTTTTAACCTTTGGGTTGGTTAACAATAATGGTCTATGAATAGCTGTTAATACATACAAAAGGTTTACCTGATAGTTGAAAGGACACTAGATAAGACACGATGATAGGCTCTTTAAAATGGCTCTTAAGAAGCCCTCTACCATTCGTTCCTAAATCTACAGCATTCCACCACTCCACATTTGTGGAAGCTTTATCAACTGATGCTACAGCATCCTTATCAGCTATAGCATCTTTAACATAAATGTGCCCTTTTTGTCTGGGAACTTCAATTCACAAATGATAGAACTTGTAAAATAGTTAAGCTGAAATCTTACATATTTCTACTAAAATATAGTATTGAGAATATTCCCCATTTGACAGGTTTTGCTGGTTCTTTTTCAGTTGAAAATGTCTATAACGTCAGATTTTAAGCATAAAACATAGTTGTAATAAAACAGATCATGGGCAATATCATGAAAAAAATAAAAACAGTAAGATCATATTATAAAACCACATTTTTAGAAAAATACTAGTAATGTGATATTGAAGACATTATCAAGAAATTACTCTGTTTGGGCTGGAGAGATGGCTCCGTGGTTAAGAGCACTCACTGATTGCTCTTCCAAAGGTCCTGAGTTCAATTCCCAGGAACCACATGGTGGCTGACAACCATCTGCAATGGGATCAGATGCCCTCTTCTGGTGTGTCTGAAGACAGCTACAGAGTACTCGTCATATACATAAAATACATAAATCTTTTAAAAAAAGAAATTATTCAGCTCATGTTATTTTTAATGTTCAGAGAAGCAGTATAAATAAGGGATTTTCTCTTACGTCCATTAATATATAATATATATTGGTTATTTCTAGAAAGAACTCTTTCTTTGTTGGCTTTGCCATGTAGCTCAGACTGACTTTAAACTCTATCATTCTGAATGATTTTATTTTGGAAGTTAGTTTTTAATAGAACTCTTTTATAACCTATCCATATAATAAAATCAATATTTCAGCCAATAGGTGAAAATTCTCTGACATAGAGAATAATTTCAGTGCCCTAAACTCCTTGCAGCATTCTGGTTTCGGTAACAAATCATGTGGCATTAGTATCATGCATGCCTTTGAGGCTTTATCTCTATCCTTTACTGGTGCCTGCAACTCAGGTTCCCTTTCACAAAGAACCTGAGCAAAAAAGGCCACTTAGGCCTTTTAACCTGCTCTTCCTCCTTCTTTATCAGTTTCAAGCGAGGTAGCAAAGGAAGGGAGATAGAAAGTTCAGAAGTAAAAAAAGGCTCTGGATTTTGTTCCCTGGGAGGTGTCTTTTCACCAATTAATTTATTAACAAGCCCCAAGAGTTGTCCTGAAAATAAATTACTGTCTCCATGGACGTGTGAGCAATGGGAAAAGAAGCAACAGAAAATGCATGCATCAGCAGCACAGACAGGAAAAGGTCAAGAGAAAAGAGTGTCCAAGAACTCCAGTAAAGAGTAAATAACGCTGAGCACAGGGAACGCTCAACTGGGAAAGGCAAGACGTCAAAGCCTGCGTGAAACTGGGATGCCTCAATTTCGGTTGTGGTCTTAGCTAGGGTGTTGTTTGTTTGTTTGATTTTTTTTTATGTATGTGAAGTGCTCTATGTTCATGTACACCTGTGTGTCAGAAGAGGGCGTTAGACCTCATTAGAGATGAGGATTGTGGTTGCTGGGAATTGAACTCAGGGTTGCTGGAAGAGCAGCTGGTGCTCTTAACTGCTGAGGCATCTCCCTAGCCCCTAGCTAGGATCTTATTACTGTGAAGAGATATCGTGACCATAGCAACTCTTATAAAACAAAAAATTTTAATTGGTTTAGTCCACCATTATCACGGCAGGAAGCATGGCAGCATGCAGGCAGACATGGTGCTGGAGAGGTAGCTGAGAGCTCTAGAGTTCTATATCCAGATCTAAACACTGCAGGAAGAGAAAGAGAGAGAGAGAGACAGAGAGAGAGACAGAGAGAGATGAGAGACAGACAGCGACAGAGACAGAGAGAGATGGTGAAGAAGGGAAGGAAGAAGGGAGGGAAAGAGGGACAGAGGGAAGGAGGGAAGGAGGGAAGGAGGGCGAGAATGAGACTAGACATGGCTTGAGCATCTGAAACCACAAAGCTCACCTGCCCTGATACACTTCCTCCAACAAGATCACACATTCTAATAGGGTCACTCTCTGTAAGCCAATTTTCATTAAAACCACAACAGTTGTCCACTGCAAATTCCTGAAGAGTGGGTTTATATGCCATTGTTTAGATTACAATGCCTCAGTCCTTTATTGATACCCTTAGCGCCACCATCGTACCAGAGATCATTTTATCTTCTTTACTAAGGTGTAGAACACCTAGCTTTTAGTCAGATTGTAGTTGTCTAACAAGAGACTATACTTGCTTATTTCTCTTGCAGCTTCAAGTGTGCGTGTGATCAAGTTCCAGACCTCCTGTGTGAGATTGTTCCACAGTGAGACCTTGAAAGTAAAACTCATGCTTTCTTCTGCCCTGTATTCTCTCCTGCTGGCTGGAAGATAGCAAGAGCTACTGCAGCCATCTTGGACTCCTTAACCAGTCCTGAGCCTACTCACTCATACTTTTAACATGACAGAGAAACGAACTTCTGCCACCATTAAACTCCTGGTGTAAGATCTGAGTTTTTGCTGCAGTATCTGTCTTATCTCTAATAAGACTATGCTGAACTAACCTTGAAAAAGACACCATATACATCACACACACACACACACACACAAGGGGGATGGTAGAAGGGAAAAGACTAGACCCCATTAGTAGACTAATGGATGGTGTGGAGATGATTTTTTTAAATCAATGGTGCTGTGGATGAAATTAAGGCCCCATACATTCTAGGCAAGTGTTGGAACACTGAGCTAGACTTCTACACTAGAAAGATAAAAGTACAATATCTTCTTCACTCATACAGCAAGGAAAATTCTAAATAGACCAAGATTTAATGCTTTTACCTTTTAAGCTAGCAGTTTCATTTCTGTGAACTTATTGTAAAATGCATCTGCACTTTATATATTAAGGTATAACTATTTTCTCATTAGGTACAAAAAAAAAACCAAGAAAAATCCCTGAGGATTACATATCTCCTTGTAACTTGTTAGGTTTTGCCAAATTGACACAAGCCAGGCTCATCTGGGAAGAAGGACCCATAACTGAGGAAATGCTTCCACCACATTGGCCTGTAGGCAAGTTTGTGTGGCATTTTCTTGATTAATGATTGATGTGACCACTGTGGACAGTGACATTCCTAGGCAGGTGGTCTTGGATTGGATAAGGAAGGCATCAGGCTGTGTAAGCTGAGAAAGTAAGCCAGTAAGCAGTGGTTTTCCACAGACTCTCACCATGCCAGGCTTTCCTCTTTGTCCTTTTGTGGATTGATGCATATCATTTTGTCATTGAATAATATTTCATCCTCTGGATGTATCACAGTTTACACATTGACCTATTAAAAGGCATCATGGTGGCTTCCAAGTTTGAGCACCCTTGACTAAAGTTTCAGTGATCATTTGTGTTCAGATGTTTGTCTGGCTGGCTTGGTTTTGAAACAGTCTCATGATGCAGCTCAGGTGAACTCAAGCTTTCCTGCCTCAACCATCCCAACTGGGGAGAACTGACATGAACCATCAATGGCACTGATACTGTGTATATAGTTTTTTAAAAAAATATTTATTTATTCTTTGGTGATTTCATACATGCTTACAAAGTATCTTGATCATGTCTATCTCCAGTGTATAATTTTTATGTAAATGACTTCATTTTTATTTGAAACTTAAGAGTGTTTTAAAAGTATATTTTAGAGCCAGCCAGATAGCTTGGTCTGTAAAAGTACTTGCTAACAAGTCTAACAGACTGAGCTCAATCCCCAGGCTCCGCTTTGTGGAAGGGGAAAAACCTACTTCTGAAATAGTCCTCTGGCCTACACACACACACACACACACACACACACACCACACACACACACACCACACCACACACACACACACACACACTAAGCAAACAAATGAGTAAATAAGAAAATGAATACAATTTAAAATAAATTAAAACATACTTTAACATTTTATTGATGTGTTGTCCTTTGACAGTTTCGTACATATATATATATAATGCAACCTGATTATCCTCTCTCCCTCCACTCCAATTTCTTTCTACCCCTATCAACAACCATACACTCCCTACAAGTCCCTTTCCCAGATTTATGACTTACAGTTTGATTGTGTGGCCCCTTTAATTTAGCTGTGTTCATCTTTGTGACCACTGGGGCCTAATGAGGTCACAGAAGACAATGGCTCCCTTTCTCCCTGATTCTATCAGCGAGCACCTAAGCAATGAGGAGTAAGGCTCCCTGAACCCTCCTCTTCCATCCCTGCCTGAATATTTTCCATAGTGAACTAATCCTGGTTACTAGCACACATTCAAATATCTTAGAAGTAAATAAAGTTGTGAATCTAATCCCTAACACACTACTCAACATTTTTAAAAAAATCATAAAACTCACCAGTCATAGTGGCCCACACCTTTTATCTCAGCTTTCAGGAAGCAGACACAGGTAGATCTCTCACTTTGTGGCTACCCTGGTCTATAGAGTGGGTTCTAGGACAGCCAGGTGGACACAGAGGAAATCTGTCTTGGAAAAAATATGTAACAATACATATTCATCACACAGAAATTGAGAAACACAATGAGTGAAATGTAAAAACTGACTTCTAGTTTCACCTTGCAAACAGCCATTATCACTAACATTTTTGGTGTATTTTCTGTCCTTAGGGATGATTGTTTAAGATGTTTAGCCCAGGCTGGCCTCAAACTTGTTATTTAAAGAAGAATGAACTTGATATTTTCACCTATACTTTCCAATTACAGATGGAATTACAGGTACACTACAACCAGTTCTTTAGAGATTTTCTTTTCTTCTTTTGTGCTGTGTGTATGTGTGTGTTGCATGCATGTTAGTGTGCAAGTGCATGCAGAGGCCATAGCGAGAAGTTGAGTGTCTTCCTTTATTGCTGTCTGCCTTTATTGCCTTTTGATATCATCTCTTACTCAATGGGATAAGTTAGGTTCAGCTGGCAGGCTAGTGAGTGAGTTCTTGGAATACATGTGTTTATGGCCCCCAGAGTTGGAACTATAGGCACATACATATGCTTGCTTTATCCGTGGCTACTCGGGTTTTAACTCAGGTTGTTAAGTTTACACAGCAAGCACTGATATACATAGAGTTACCTTCCCAGATCCCTCCTCAGGCACTCCTAAAAATTAGCTGTTAACTCTGTATCTCTCCTTTTCTGTGTCTCTGTCTCTCTCTCTCTCTCCCCCATTCCCCCACACATATTGTGTCTTTCTGTGTCTCTGTATCACTGTCTCTGTCCCTCTGTCTCTCTCTCAGACATTATATACATTAGTGGAAAGTTGTAAAATATAGATATAAAAAAGATTAAATCAGTTTCACCACTCAATAATTATCACTGTTGATATTCTAGAGTGTGCCTTCATAAAATTGCAAGTTCATGTCTAGACATATAAATGTACATATATGAACAGAGAAGTTTCCATAACATTATTTGATAACTTGATCATTTTTCAATTTACAGTACACTGGCACGTCCTATATATTAATTATTAGTAAACTAAAGAGTAATAAAAATGGCGTGAACGGGGCTGGGGAGATGGCTCCGTGTGTAAAACGCTTGTTCTTCAAAGTCGAGGACCTAGGTTTAATCTCCAGCATCCACATAAAAGCCGAATGTGGCAACCAGAACCTAGAATCTCAGCTCTGGGGAGACAGAAACAGGATGATTCCTTGGACTTGCTAGCCAGCCAATCTAGCCAAGGCAGCAAGCTCCAAGGTCAGTGTCTCAAAAGCCCTGTCTCAAAATTTGAGGGGGAGAGCTATAAAGGAAGACATTAACATGGGCCTCTGGCTCACGCACACACGCAAGCGCATGTGCACGACTCTCTCTCTCTCTCTCTCTCTCTCTCTCTCTCTCTCTCTCTCGGATGTCTGGCTCTGGCATCTATGACTGTGAAGAATACATTTCTGTTGCCTTAAGCCACCGCGTTTGTAGTAATTCGTTATAATGGACACAAGAAATTGTTGTAGCCTGCTTAATCTGATAACAGTGGAGCACTTAGGCGGCTCATTGGGAAAGAACAATGGGGTTCTACGGAGGGGTCTATGCGGTGCCTGCTCCAGCATCGGTTGGTTGGTTATTCCTCAGATGACCAGCAGGTGGAGATGCTATACAGGAGATGAAGAGGAACCTCCTTTTAGTTCATATTCTCCCTGAATTTTCTTTTCTTTTGAGGCAAGATCTCCTGTGTCCCAAGCTGCCTTCTAACTCACTAGGTAGCTGAGGATGGCCTTGAACTGCCGATTCTCTTGCCTCCATTTCCCAAGACCTAGGATTGCAGGTGTGCATCACTCGACCCAGATCCCTCTCCCCCGTTAAATAGCTTATTTTCATCCTTCATATCCATAAAATCAGAACCTTCTTCCCTAAAACAGCACGTTTGGCTCTTGCACATCTTCAGGCTGCAGAAAATTTAGATTCCAGAAATTAGATTGGACATTTCTCTTTCTCCCTCCCTCTCTTCCCTCCTTATCTTTCCTCCTTTCTCTTTTTATAACAGCATCTCATGTGTCCTCCGCTAGTCTACAACGCATTGTGTAGCCAAGGCTGACTTTCAACTCCAAACTCATCTGATTCCACCTCCTGAATGCTGAGATTACAGACACAAACACAACAACACCCAGTTTGTGTGATACTGAGGTTTAAGCCCAGGATTCCATTCCTGTTTAAACAGCACTCTTCTAGCTAAACTACAGTCTCAATCCCTAGACTTGGCATTTCAAGGGCTACAGAGGATTTTTGAAATGTAGCCAAGGCCATGCTGTGTTGCCCAGGCTGGCTGAGAGCTTAATCTTCCTGTCTTAAGCATCTCAAGTATTTAGGACTGCAGGAATATGCCACCATGCCCTACTGAAGATCTGTTAGTATTTACAAAGCTTTCGATGCTGGAAAATTTCAACCTTTGATCTGGATCTGTTGGTACATGCCTGCCTGCAATCCCAGCTGCTTAGGAGCTGAGACTGGATGACTCTGTTGAGTTCAAGGCCTGTCTGGGATGAAGAGGGGTGTTCAAGGCAAGCATGAGGAATTTAGTGAGAACCTGTCTCAAAAAGAAAAGGCAGAAGAGATGTGGATGGAACCCAGTGGTAGACTAAGGCCCTAGGTTTTATGTCCAGTATAGTAATAAATAAATAACCAAATACTGTGGTCTATGGAGAATATAATCCAGGTTTGTCTTTAGGAATGGTCTTAGCAAATAACAATACAGACTAAGCTGGTAGCCACTGTATTTATAGTGATTTTTCTTTAATAACGCCAACATCACACACACAGTGCTCCCTCCACTCCAGCTCCTTCTGTCATGAAGAAGATGAGTTTCTTAGCTAGTGTCTCTCACTCAGGGAGTGCTGCTGATCCCTGCTATGTATTAGTTTAGTTAATCCTTACAAAGTTTTAAAAGATGCTATTTCAATAATGCCAGTTTCATAGATGGGACACATGGAGTTTAGGGAAGTTTAGCATCAGAGTTAGTTACTGAGAAGGAAATCCAAGCCCCAGGTCCTGGTCATCTGGGTATCAATTTCTGTGCTAATGTAAAGGATTTGGCTTCTGGCCATCTTTCTTTCCTTTGATTTAGCACATAGTGTATCGTTGACTTGATCCTTGAACCATGCATCACGTGGCATTGTAATGATCGCTTTTAGAGAGATATATTAATTACTGCAATCATCATCTTGATAATCTACCTGGCAAAGGCAGCTTAAGGATCTATTTTGGCTCACAGTTTGAGTAGAGTCTATTATAGTGGAAAAGGCATGGTGGTGAGAGTGCAAAGCTGCACCAGCAGTCAGGGAGCAGAAGGAAATCAGTGCTTCTGCTCAGCCCTCTTTCTCTTTCTCTTTTGTATGCAACCATTCCCACCACGATGGACCTCAACTACAGACATCCTCCCAGATAATCCCAGGAGTTTGTCTCCTAGGTGATTCAAAATCTATCAAGTTGACAACCACTATTAACCATCAAATATATATTATGTTTTTTCTAATTAGATAGCAAATTCCATGAAAATGGTTAGCGAACCTTGACATCCACCCAGAACCTGGTGCTGTGCTTAAAGTCATTGCTTTTTACTACATACTTGTTAACATGTGATTTGAGGATGTTCCCTAGTTAGACCTTAAGTCAATGTTCATGTTTGTGTGACAAACTCCCTAAGGAACAGCATCTTAAAGAAGAAAAGATTGACCCATGATTTCAGAGGCTTCAGTCCCTTGTTGCTTGATTCCAGTGGCTTTGGGCCTGTGATGAGGTAGAATAGCCTGGTGGGGAGCACTGTGGAGCAACATCTCAAACCTCAGAGACAGAGGAGAAGGGGTCTAGCTTGCAAACCTCAGGGCTTGCTCCCACTAATTTAACCTCCCACTGGGCCTACATCCTAAAGCCTCTAACACTACCCATAAGTGTCACAATCTGGCAAACAGGTCTTTATTTAGGATTTGGGAAGTTTGGTGGGGTGCATTTGTGCATTTAAAATCCAAACCATAACAGGCTCTTGTTCACATCAGTATACTTAATGATTTAATATGGAAAGAGCCCCTGGCAAACTTCATCTGTGATGTACTTACCATGTCACTATATTTAATGATTTAATATGGAAAGAGCCCCTGGCAAAGTTCATCTGTGATGTACTTACCATTAGCCACCAGTAATACTCTTAAAATGCACCCTGAAGGTAAAGTGCATAGTAAAATCAAGTGATTGCATTAAGCCATTATTCACTCAATGTAACTCTCCTGGTTTACAGACAAATCGGCACAGAAGCCAAGGTCCAGACACATCTAGAAACCTTATTGTGTACTTCCTGAGCTAACAGGTCATTTTTATTGAGCTAATTGTAGAACACTCAAGTTAAATTGCTCAGTTTTATATAAAATACATACTGTATGGCTGGATATGTAGTCTAGTTGGTAGACTAAAGCCCTAATTTTGATCTCTAGCACTGCATAAAACAGTGTGATAACATGTGATGCTCCCTGACCCTGGCATCATCAGTCAATATTAGCCTATGAGGGCAAATGGAGCAGAACCTATTGGCTCTTTGGTCAGGAGATTCTGAAGTCCTGTATGTAAGTACAGTAATGACCACACACAAGGGCCAGCTGTGGGAAGACAGATCAACTTTACTTCAGGGTGATTCAAGGATTATATAAGTTTTAGGTTAAGGGGGTAGGAATATCCAGGACGGGCAAATATCATTGGCTGAAGGCTAAGGTACTGAGATGCCTTATTAGCATAGGGAGGCATTCCAGGAATCTCAGGTGCTAGCTGACTGAATTCTTATCAGGAAAAAGGAAGTTGAACCTATAATCTAAGGCTACGTGACATTCTGCAGGTTGTGTGTGTGTGTGTGTGTGTGTGTGTGTGTGTGTGTGTGTGTAGTTAAGATCAGAGAAGGGGAAGTCATGCTAGTAACAGGAATCCTCCATTTTGCACTGAGCCCGGAAGGCTATCTGGACAATGGGAAACTTCAACCTTAATTAGCAGTTTCCACAGTAGTACATGTCTATCATCCCAGCACTGTTGAACTGCAGGCTGGAGGATCAGAAGTTCAAGCTTATCCTCAGCTATATAATAAATTCAAGGCCAGCCTTGGATGCATGAGCTCAAAAATACATGTAGCTTGCAGATCCTCTATTTTAGTACTTTGACAATGAGAATGAACATTATTTTAGACAAATAATTAAATTTGCCCAAGGATAAAGAAACTTTCAATGATTCGATGAACCATTATGTGTTTTAACACACAAACATTTATCTTCATTAAATTCCATTTACAATATCACTCTAATGTATCTCTAACAATCATAATTTATTTTAATTTCACTGTACCTATGTTATTCTTAGGTTTATAAATAGCAGTCTTTGAAAATAAAGTAATACATGGACCTGAAAGATGTCTCAGTGCATAATGAGGCTTACTTTCAAGCCTGACAATCTGAGTTTGATCCCTGGGACTCATATCACATAGTAGAAGGAGAAAGCCAGCTCACAGAAGTTCTGCTCTGACTGCCACACACTCTCGAGTCATGATACACATACACACACATACACACACATACACACACACACATATGTAAAACCATTATTGCCCTAACTTCATATTTATTGGTAGAATGATTAAAATGCAAAAAAACTAAAGATGACCATAAGTAGGGAAGTGTTTGTGAAATATTAATAAAATTTACAAAAGCAAAATTCCATTATTGCTAGTTATTTTTTAAATTAATAATTGTATGTGCATGAGTGTGTGTGTGTGTGGGGGGGGGTTTCATACATTTGTGGAGTTCATTCTCTCCATGCATTTTTATGTGGATTCCTGAGATCAAGCTTTCTTGGCAAGTGCCTTTTTCTACAGATCCATGGCACCAGGCCTGTGACTATTATTTTTTAAGAGATATTACACTAAAAGAAATCCAAAGAATATGTAATGATTAAGTGTTAACCACTGCATCACCTAAGGGAAGTTAATTTTTGAAGATAGGAGAACCTTGAAAGAGTAACTGTTTAACTGGCCATCTCAAACTTGCCTGTACCTAAGAATCACCTGGGACTTTCGCTGACCTGCAGATTCAGGTTCAGAGGGCGGATTCATGTCCAGTAGGCCTAAAATTCTTTATTTGTGAAATGCTTTGGGGAGCGGGGCAGATACACCCATTCTTTGAGTTTGTGGAACAGTGTGAATAGAAAACAATCATGTTGACTCTGCCTTTTGTTTGGTTTGGTCCGGTCCGGTTAGGTTCGGTTCGGTTCAGTTTGGTTTATTTTGGTTTGGTTTATTTTGGTTTGGTTTGGTTGAAATAGGGTTTCCCTATATAATATATGCTTGCTTCAAATCCATGATCCTCCTGACCACAGGCCTGGCTCCATATTTTAAGCCATTATCAATATTGTTATTAATAGAGTAGGTATGGTTACAAAAAAATACTGTAACAGAGCTTCAGACCTTAGTAAGCCTCCAGACCTTAGCACAACTGACTTCATGGTGGAAGTACATTCCAGCTATAAAATTCTGTACTTAGATAGCACCACCTGCTAAAACCAAACAAAGACTTAAAAAAGATCCATCAAAGTTCATAGCTATGGGAAAGTCTCTAAATGTACTAACCTTACTTTTTTAAAAATAATTTATTTATTTTTTCTCAAAAGGTAATTCATTCACACAGGGGCTATAAGCACAGAAAGGCAGGATGTGGGGAAGGGAATGACACTGGAGTGTGAGAGTTCAGGGGGAATACAGATATCTTTCAGAACCGGGTATCGGCTGGGTGAAGGTTCAGGGAACAGGTCACTATGACTCTGCCTATGACTCACTTGTCCTTATCTAAGTTGGTATTGTCTGCCAAGGCTACCTATTTACAAGGTCTATGACTACTCAGGCTGGTAAATTGTCACAAAAGCTGCCTGTTTGCAATAGCTTATAGCCATCTGTTTCAATGTTTTTCCACTGAGACCCAAGACTTGGTGTTAGTATACATGTATGACAGGCCTATTGCTGATTTTAGGCCTATGGCTGATTTTAGGTCTTCAGTGTCTAACCTTACTTTTTAACTTCTATTGTTCTGCCTCTGGCTAGCTGTTCTTTTTTTTAAAGAATTTATTTATTTATTTATTTATTTATCTATTTATTTATTTGAATATATCAGACACACCAGAAGAGGGCATCAGTCCCCATTACAGATGGTTGTGAGCCACCATGTGGTTGCTGCGAATTGAACTCAGGACCTCTGGAAAAGCAGTCAGTGCTCTTAACCACTGAGCCATCTCTCCAGCCCCTGGCTAGCCGTTCTTATTAACAGAAATACCTAAATCCAAAATATGTTTTTTGTGTGTGTGCTTAAAGGCTCACTGCGAGAAAGGCTTGGTGCTACACTGGGATCCTGAGTACCCAGTGTAGTTGCTGGGTGGCTAATAAAGAACATCTATTGGCTTAAGCCCATGTCCAAGGAGTCTTCTCTGGTGCCTACCATACAACAAGAAGTAATCAATGAAGATGCAGAAACATTACCCACTTTAAACAAATGCAAAACTGGCATGAAACTGAGGTTTGGAAAAGCTTGAAAGCCATTCGGGTAGGCCACAGATTCGCTTCCCAATGGAAAAGTCTCTACCTGTCCCTCCTTTCAGTACTCATAGGGAAGAACATTTCAGTTCTTCAAAATAAATTAAAGCTTAATATGTTTCTATCTTTAGTAGCAGGAGAGTGTTTTTCCATTAATTAATTTACTTAATCACTGTACATCACAATGGTTGCCTCCCTTCCTGGTCCCCCCCTCACACAGTCCCTCTCCCATTTCCCTTCCTTTACTCCTCTGAGAGAGTGGAGACACTCTCCCACACACACCAGGTATCCAACATCAAGCCTCTACAGAGCTAGGCACATTCTCTCCCACTGAGGCCAGTTAGGGGAATAGGATCCACCGGCAGACAACAGAGTCCAAGTCAGAGATAGCCCCTGCTCCAGTTGATGGGGGACCCACATGAAGACCAAGCATGTATCTGCTATATATGTGGGGGGGGCACTAGGTCCAGCCCATGAATGCTCTTTGGTTGGTGCTTCAGTGTCTGAGATCCTCCAAGAGTCCAGGTTAATTGACTCTGGTGGTCTTTATGTGGAGTTCATCCTTCCTTTGGGACTAAAGGTGTTTATTTTTATAGTTTTTCTATTATGATTTAACCCTTGCTACTTCAGATTTGTTTAAAGAGAAATTATATAATAATTTTCAAATCTGTTTTTAAAAGTAGAGCTCAATGCTTTCATTAAAAATTATAAAGTGCTTGGAGCTCTAGTAATTTAGTCTAGGAAATGAATTTTCCCTGTGTCTTGACTAGCTAGTTAATATTTAACATATAAGAATACACAATGCAAGCCCCTGTGAAGTTAACAAGTATGCGTTGAACTACAGTACCACCCATTCCAAGCCCTAAACAAGAACGACAACAGCACATTTTATTATTGATGGCAACAAACAGTACTTTGTTCATTAAATTCATCATCATCTTCATCATTATTGCACGTGTATGAAACACAGAGACAGAGAGAGACATTATAGAGTCAGTTTTCTCCTTGCATTTTTATGTGAACTCCAAGAATCAAACACAAGTCATCACGTTTTTGAGGCAAATGCTTTTGCCTGCTAAGCCATTTGGATTGCCCTCATATTTCTTTTTATTGATTAAGACTATTTATTTTTATTTTATATGTGTGAGTTTTACCTGAATGTATGTCTGTGTATCATGTGAGTGCAATGCCCTCCAGGCCAGAAGAGGAGGCCAGATTCCCTGAAACTGGAGTTATAGATACCTGTTAGCCACCATGTGGCTTCTGGGAACCAACCCCCTGCCTTTTGAAAGAAGAGCCATTTCTCCAGCCCCTACTTCTTTTTTTATGCCAGCCACAGTCCACTTCTTAGATTGCTTCAAAAGTGCAGGATCGTTTTGTTGCAGCAAGTGTTCACCCTTTGACTGAAGTGATTCATAGATGCTTTGGGCATATGCCCTCTGGTTTTCTCATTAGAGACTGATCTTGTGGGGGCAAGGCTGATATTCTTCTGCTCATTTGAACAAGGAAGACCACCTTCATGAACACATAACCAGTGTCCTCACACAAGGCCCCAAACCTCGAAGGACCTTATGCTTGCTTGGATGCTTTGTGATCTCTAATCTTGAAATTCTGAAAAACCTTAAGCTCACTATGTATTCCAGCTGGCCTTGAACTCATAGAAATATGCTAGTCTCTGCTTTCAGAGTGTTGAGATTACAGGCACGTGCCACCATGCTCAGCAACATTTCCAGTTTACACAGGGTTCCCCAACCTCTCCAGCACAAGCACAAACATACCATTCATTCAGTTTCTTAGAAAATGCCTATTTCGAAAGCTCTCCAAAAGGAAGTCAGCTCTTGTAGTTAACTATTTACCTTTTCTGTCAAGAAAGAATCGACCCCTATGCACCTAAGTATACTTTCCTATTAGCCCTCAGCTATCTTCCCCACACTGAAACTCTCATGTTACATAGTTTCAAGGACTCTTAGGCCATTGACCATCATGTTACCCAATGATCTTAATCTTTTTGATGTTGTATGAGAAAAGTTAGTTTCATTAAGATAAATGTGTCTCATTATGTTAGATCTTAGTCTATGTCTTGTTTTCCCTGCTGTGAAAGAATCAGTAAGATTGAGAAGAATCAGCAAGAATGAGAAGACAACATCGTTTTTCCAAAACAATCTGTTCTTATGCCTGTTGAGATTATTTGGATCATTCTCTTCTGCCTGGCGTGCAGGGAGTGCAGAAAGGAATACAACCCTGGAGTGGAGAGAGCAGTCGTGCATCAGCCAGATCAACCAGACAGGTGAAGATTGCCCAAGACCAAGAGAGGAACACGGACTTGCACGTCCTTTCCATTACTCAAGAGCTACTCCACCTCCAGAGAGATGACAGGCGATCAGGAAGGAATGGGTGTGGCTGGCTTCAGCAAAATTACAGTGCTCAGCATTACTAGGAAGCTGCAGAGCCTCAGGCTCCCAAGGTCCAGTTTGGACAATGGGTACATTATTGGTGATCAATATGGTTCAAAAATGGGACACTGACCCCAATTTTTTCTTTATGTATAAAAATAGTAGAAGCTAAGAAGCATATGGTGATGCATGCCTGTAACCCTAGAAACTGAGTCCACAATAAGATCTTGAGTTCCAAGCCAGTCTGAGCTACATAACAAGAACTCAGTTCAAAGAGGGGGGGACCAATTTTTTGAGTCAGTAGTAGAAAGAACTGGGGTTGATTATGATACCATTTATGTTAGGGGGTTGGCTAGGGCATATTGAAATACATGCCTGTCATCCCAGTTGAAAAAAAAATGTCTTCTTCAAGTCTCTTCTTCAACAAGCTGCTCCTAGAATGTTGTAGATAAGGAGGAAACTGGGAAGTAAGTCAGCAACTTAGGAGAAAGCTTTTTCTGGGAAAACAGTGTGAAATAGACAGCACTGTCCTCTGTAAGCTGATCTGATTTAGGTTCCTGAGGTGTCACATACAAAAGGAATTTGTAGCACTTTTGTACAAAATACCTGCCACTGGTAAGACTTCGTGCCCCCCTTGTTTAATGCCAAAGCCAAGCCCCGTTCAACTTTAAGAACATTCAATTGAGAAGGGTTCTGAAACCTCGAAACAGAAAACCAATCCAAAGTCATGGTACTGGTACTAGAAACAACATGGACTGGTCTTTTTTTACTGTAGTCCATGTGAAGTTTCCGTTATAGTTTCTGTTGGCATGAGACTCCATAAGTCAAGTTTTCCTCCAATTCAAAGCACAAGAGCTTGGGAGAGCGCTTCTATTAGATCTCTCAGGTTTTAGAGAAGTGGGCTTGATGGATTAGCAGAGCAGTAAGAGTTGCAGAAGATGCCACCCAGCCTACTTTGGCAAAACAGACTTCATAGAAATGCCATCTCAAGACGTCTTTAACATTTTTTTTATTTATTTAATGTATGTGAGTACACTACACTGTCACCAGACACACCAAAAGAGGGCATCTGATCCCATTACAGGTGGTTGTGACTCAATATTGGTTGCTGAGAATTGAACTCAGAACCTCTGGAAGAGCAGTGCTCTTAACTGCTGAGCCATCTCTCCAGTCCCTCAAGACATCTTAAGATAGGTTTGAAACTCCAATGGCTGTGTGCCTGGTGCATTAGTCACAAACCAGAGTCATGCAGGAAAAAATTCCTTTTCCTTTCCTTCTGTTACTTATTTTTAATGTCATTTTTGTTGTTGTGTTGTCTTTGTTTTGTTGTTTCTGTTGTTATGTGACACTCTTCCTGGGGAGACATGAACAAATGTCTACTCATTCTAGTTAGGAAACTGACAACAAACCAAAATATGAATACCATCAAAGTCCAACTTGATGAATTAATGAGTTTTATTGGGGTTATTTACAAGAACATGGGTGAGGGGTTACTTACAGGAGCAGAAATGACAGCTGCATCCCTAAAGCCCACCCAAGCATGGGTGGCAGCTCACAAAAGCTGGGAACCTGGAGCACACTGTACAGGCTGCAGGCAGCTCAACAGGATGGAAAGTGTCCTTTCCTGGTGGCTCAGCTGGTCTGAACCTCTTTCAAGCATCTCTGCTGGTCTGAGACTCTCCCAGGCACCAGGGCTACTCTCTGCTTCTTCCCAGCAGCTAGGCTTGTCTGAGGGTCGCTGCAGTCTTTACTGTTTATATACACTTGGGGAAGGAAAGGGCCTAGTCCCTGGTCAGTTTCAGAGGCTTCATGAAACTATTTTGAGTTGTTTACCTCCTCCTGTGTTAACAATCTTCCCCACAGGGTGGAATATTTCAATCTCCCCTTAGAACATCCTGTTGTTCTCCCTCCCTGTGAACCTGTATCTTAGGAAGTTCCCCTTCAAGATGGAAAGTTTCAATGTTGGGGCAGTTTGGATACACAAGTGTGGTCTCCCGTGACCACAACTGATTTGGAGAAACAAGGTGAGCAAAGATCTCTGAACACAGGTGAAAGAAGACTTTCCTGCTCCCCAGAGTTCAGGACTGGGGTTCCAAGTCCTCCCCTTAATAAAATAGGAATTCCTTCTGCATATCCAATCCCATAATAGTGGGACCCTGCTCCTGAAAGGTTTCCAAGCAGTCTCCTGAACTCTTCTGATGAACACTATCCAAACAATCTTGTTCGTCCCTGGAGAGAGCTTATTTAGTCAAACAGCTTACACTTATTTGGGGCAACGTTTATGCAGCTGGATTTGCGATTGTAAGACTCCAGTCACTCGACAACAATTAGATGTGTATTTTCTTTCTCCACAGTCTCATTGCCCAACGCATTTCTGATGCGAGCCCAGAAGAGTGGCTGCTGGTGAGCACTGTCCGGCCAAGTGATGAACGTCTGTCTGTTTATGAGTTTCCTGAGTCGGTGGTAGCTGGACAGCTTATAGTTTGGAATCTCTTCAAGGAAGATCAAGATAATGACATCCTTGTGCTCATAAAACATCTTCATGCTAGCCATCTGGACTTCAAGCCGGCACCATTCACTGTGTAGGTAGTGGTTACTGACTACACACAAGGTTTTTCTGCTTGTGTTAATAGCATTCTGAATGTTCTCGAAGATGTCAATGCCTGGTTCAAAGTCCCGTTGGTGAAGACAGAGTTTAAAGGTGGTCTGGCTGCCTTCTTCTAGGGCTGGAACAAGCTCTTTGTATACCCATGCCTCATCAGTGGCTGAGAAAGAGACAAACGCATCATATATGAACTTCTTCTCTGTTTTGTGCCATTTAGTGAGGTACCAGGCCCTACATATGTACAAACCATACCACAGAGATGCAATCATCTTGGCATTGAACCAAGCGAAGACCATGGTACTGATGACCATAGTGAAGGAACATAAGAAATAGACCTTTCCCAAGTCAAAATTACACATGGCATCATCAAAATCTATAAGTAAACTCTGGCTGTCTGGCTGCCGACAAGGATAGCTCCTGAGGAAGGGGATGTGGACCTCCTCCGTGTTTATTGACCAGTTCTTGAACCACAAATTGTCACAGGTGCACTGAAGTTTGTTCTCATAGACATCAAAAAACATCAATGATTTCAGATTCTCCAGATGAGTTTGATTAATGACCTTCAAGTTGTTGAATCTTAAAGAAAAGACCTCGAGGCTCTGTAAGCTGGAGAACATGCCCGGAACCAAGGACTCTAAGTTGTTATTTTCAAGGCGGAGGACCTTTAGCTTTTTGAGGTTTCGGAATAAGGAAGCATTTAAATAGAGACTTCGATCTCCATCTTTTGTTCCTGAGATATCCAACTTTGTGAGATTAATCAGAGGATCAAACTGGTAGTGGTCCAGGAATACTGATGGGTTTTTTCCTAAGAGTAACTCCTGCAAACTACTCAGCCCTTGGAAAAAGTTGCTGGGAACAACCTGAATTCCATGCTTTTGTCCTTCTAGGTTGAGCTGTTTCAAAGACTTGAGCTTCATAAATGGAGGATACTGAAGGGTCCTAGTAGTTTCATACGTGATCTTATTAAAGCCAAGTTTCAAAACCAGCAGCTTTTCAAGGCCTGAGAAAAGGTGTTTATGAAAATATGACAAGCTATTGTACATCAGGTCAAGGTAACGTAGGTCAGTGAGGCCAGAAAATGCATTCGGCTCCATGATTTCCAGGCGGTTGTGGGAGAGAATCAAAGCCTGGAGTTTTTTCAGAGGTCGGAAGGTTCCGTGGTTGAGAGTCCGAATATTGTTGTCTCCAAGATCTAAGATCTCTAAATTTGGAAACGGAGTAAAGGAATACCTGTCAATTGTTACAATCCAACACGCAGCTAAGTTGAGCTCCTTCAATGAAAATAGCCCACTGAAGGCCAGATTATTGAGTTCTGTGATGGGGTTTCTCGAAAGAGAGAGAAACTCCAAGCGCTTCAAAGGGGCAAATGCAAAATCTGGAAAGCTTTTAAGCTTGTTATGGCTCAGATCTAGGATGGTCAAGTTCTGCAAGGAACCCCAGGTCCTGTTGCTGATGAAGAAGAGCTGGCACTTGTTCAGATTCAGTCTTTGGAGACTGGGCAGAGAATTGAACTCGCTGTCATTGAGATGAACCAAGTCAGTATTTTGGCCCAGGTCAAGGAACAAGAGCCTGGTGCACTTTGCCAGCTGCTTAATGCCCTCTGCATTGGTGGCATTTTTCTGAAAAACCAGTGTCTCTAACATGGGTAGGTTTCTGAGGAGGTGACAAACAGTTTTCATATTTAAGTGGCCATGTCTAAGTTCCCGGTTACTGAGATCCATAACCCTTACATTCTGCAGGTGTTTGGCTGAAAGCATCTCCAATTTCACCACTGTTCCACTCAGATTCAAGCTTTTAAGTTGGGGCAGAGTTTTCAGATACACATTCTGAATGACTCCATGGCCATTCAGGGAAGCACTTAGACTGGTTAAGTTGGGCAGTGATAAAGTAGAGAAGTTTAACTCTATTAGCTTGTTCCCCTGGAAACTCAGGTGGGTCAAAGAAACCAGTGACCTAGGGCTGTGGTCCAAGTACATGATGCTGTTGTTAGTAAGATCAAGGTGCTCCAGGCATGGAAGATGCTGGACTGCTTCAAGAATACCAGAAAAATTGCTAATGCTGTTTCGAGATAGGCTCAAATATTTCAATTTGACTAGAGGAGTAAAGGCGTCTTTGTGAACATGGGTGATTTGATTGTGGCTCAGGAGCAAGGTCTCCAGGTTGGACAGGCCTTGAAAGGAGTTAGTCACACTTGGAATCTTATTTTCCACTAAATTCAGCAGAGTCAAATTTTCAAGTCCCCTAAAGGCACCTTCGTCGATCTTCCAAATTAAATTCCACTCTAGTCTCAGGTCCACCAGAGCAGACAGATTAATGAAGCTTCCAGGAGGAAGGACTTGAATATGGTTGTTTGTAAGGTTGAGGTGAGTAGTATATCTAGGTATGTCACTAATGGCCTCTGTCAAGTTGGTGATCTTCTTCCGAATGCAGAACACATGGTGAATATCAAATTCATACTGTGTGCACTTGTTGAACCCGTATGTCTCTGCCAAAGACAGTAGAGAAAGTCCTACTAACATGAACAGGAGCTGTAGAGAAGGCACAAGGCTGTCCCCACTCATCTTGACTGCCTTAGGCATCCAGGTTACAACCAGGAAAGAAATTCCTTCTCATATATGATGCTCATGTTCAAAGGACTTTACATATGGACTTTGCTGCAAAGAAAAACAAAGGTTTTTAGTTGAAATTTCTCTTTCCTATTAAGTATTTTATAGCTGCTTCAAGGAAACAAAAAAGCTCAATCTCAACATCAACCTGGGTTTTGGGGTGTTTTTTGTTTTTGTTTTGTTTTTGCTTTGTTTTGTCCCTATCTCTACCCTATCTGTGTAGCCCTAGCTGTCATAGAACTCACTCTGTAAACCAGGCTGGCCTCAAACACAGAGAGATCTGTGTGCCTCCTGAGTGCTGGGATTAAAGGCATGAGACACTATGCCCAGTCCAACACCAACTTTCAAAGCCCACTTCCAGAGTATTCTCTGTGTTAAGAAGGCTGCTGCTCTGTTTCTACAACCAAAATTCTCAACATGCAGAGCCAAAGGAAGCAACAGTGTGCACCATTTCTTTTAGTATGACAATCAGGAAGTCCCCTTATCTTCCTCTTACATCTGTACAACAAAACACCCCCCCCATCTTGTGGGCTGGCACTGGAAATGCTGTCATTGCAGATTCATTGAATGGGTTGGGGGAATGCAATGTCACCTGTGATGCAAGTCACTGCTACCTCGATGTGTGTGAATGAGACCAAATGATCAATCATTTCACCACAGTTTGCCTTTGCTAGAGGGAGAGCTGACTCAGTAAGCTCTGTCCTTGAGCTGAACTGGGGGAAGGGGAATTGGGCAGGAGGAAGAGTGAACATTGAGATAACTGATACAATTTGAGCAAGATGCCCTGACTAGTGAAATGCAGGACCATAATATCTGAGTATTGGTGATTTTGAAAATCTGCTTATATATTTGGAAGCTTCTCTTCCAGGGACCTGCTTGTTTATCTCCATTCTTCATTTTCTGTCTTTTCTTTTTTTAAAAACACTTTGTGCGTATTCTTGTATACTGTTTATATATCAATCCTTTGTCGATAATTTAAATGTATCCTGCAATCTACAATCTAACCTTTTTTATGAACTCCTTTGGTGACAGAAAAAAATTGGTAATAATATGGTGTGGTGGTTGGTTTAATTGTCAACCTGAAATAATATAGAATCTAATGAGACGAGTCTCAAGAAAGAATTGTCTAGATCAGATTAACTTGGGAGCATATCTGTAGTGGACTGTCTTAATTACATTAATTGACATGGTAAGACCTAAAGTACATGGCACTATTCCCTGGAAGTTGGCTCAGAATCCTATAGGAGTCGAGAAAGCAAGCTGAGCAGTGGGCATGCATTTGTTCTTGACTTGGATGTCATATGATCAGATGCTTCCAGTTTCTGCTACCCATATTTCCCTGCAATAATAGACAACATATGAAAATAGACTCTTTGAGATACTATTCTGTGGGGGTCTCTGCAAACACCAAAATCGCCAGAGCAACAAACCACATGAAGCAAGAAGGAAATCCAATTTACCATGACTTACTTACTCAGTACTGGTTCAAACTTCTAAAGTCTGATACTGGGCAGTTTAATTTATTTCAGGCATATTTATGTACAGTACAACCTTAAAAACAAATGTTTACTCATGATAATTAACAAAATCTCGTTTGAACGTAAACACGTTTATATCGAAACACTTTACATAGTGCATGTGACCTCTTCCATAAAGCTGGGTTCTGTTGATGCAGAAACAATGCTCAAAATATGGGTGTAGAGGAAATGACTAAGATAAACATGAAAGTCTGTGGGAGTGCAGAGTGGCCTGGCCCTGTACAGATAGTACAGGGGTTACCCAGGCTATTGTAAAGTCCAAGAGACATCTCCCATAAGGAAGGGTTTTATTGGCTGAGAAACAATGCTTAAGATAAATGTCTAGGGAGGAAGAGTCTGGGACAAAAACCATAAAAATCTGGGTGATTCAGGTGTGGCCTATCCCTCCAGATAGCACAGGTCACCAGGTTATCAGTTACATCCAAACACAGCTTTCTGAGTGGAAAACGAATAAACATGTCCTTGCTGAGGAGACAACCTTGTGTGTTTAACATTCCTTTCCCCCAGTGCTTATCTGCGAGCAAAAGGACCTTGCGCCCTCTATACTGTTTTCTGTGCTGTCTCCTGGAAGACAAATCTTGTTATTTTGAGAACACTCTGTTTCCTCTTACTTACTAGTTTGATACAAGAGGATCAGAATGTTCATCAATGTTGATCATAAATATAACAAGCTTTCTGAATTCTCTTAGTTTTTAAAATGTGAATGTTGGTTTAATTAGAATTTTTAATTAGTTTTTTCTGGTTTTTTTTGTTTGTTTGTTTTTTCTTTTTTCTTTCTTTCTTTTTCCTCCTTAGACAATGTCTGACTATGTAGCCCTGGCTATTCTAGAATTCACTATGTAGACCAGGCTGGACTCAAACTGAAACTCACAGAGAGCCACCTGCTTCTGCTTCCCAAGTGAATTAACACCAATTTTGGAATTAATGGTGTCCACTATACTGGTTGCATTTTTATCTGTTAACAGTTATGCCTTCAGCAAGGAACAGAAATTATATTTTTCCTTTTTAAGTTTTCTAATTTTCTTTTATGGTGATTTCCTACAAATTGATGACAGCTTCTATCACTACACTATAGTAGTGATAGAGCATGTCCTTTGTCAGTGAGATGACATCTATAATATTATTTGTTGTAGTGCGTGACAAATATCAAGTCAGGAAAATTCCTTCCCATTCTTAATGTTTTAAGATTAGGGAGGGGTGGCTGTTGCCAAGGAGGCCAGCAAAGGGTGCCAGATTCCTTGGGTCTGCTGTTATATAGAGCTAGTTTGAGCTGCTTGGAACTGAATGTTGAGGTCAGAGAACAACTTTGTGGAACCAGTTCCCTCCTTCCACTTTATGGGTCAAATTCAAATGGATTGCCAGGATTGCCATCTCGTGAGCCTTACTCCTAATTTTCCCTCTTTCCCTTCTCCCTCTTGCTCCAGCCCTGCTCGCACTGGGGCCACTTGCACTGGGCCCCCCACTCACTCCAGGCCCCTTACTCCCAATTTTTAGACAACAGATAGTTTACTTTAACCAGAAAAGAAAGGAAGGACATGGAAATAGAGCTATCTACTAATGGAGTGAGTATAAGTCCATAATGCTCAGAAGAAGCAACATTCTAATGACTGTACTCACTTTTGTTTAATATCTGCTGGAGGCATGCAAGGGCAAAAATGGCTCAGAGATTCAGGATTCTGCTTAGCTTGGGATATACATAGATTTGTCTTCAAGTAGTGGACCTGGCAACCTAGCACATGTACACTCACCTTTAAGCAATGGAAATGTGTTACTCCCTTTAGCAACCCCTCAGTAATGCAGTTTCTATTCTAATGTGTCCCAGAATACATTCTTAAAACAGAGGAGATGGGCTAATCCAGTCTAGAGTGGTTTGAGGTGCTTCTGTAGCAAGGCAAACTGTGTCTTCTGAATGAATTTTCAAGAAAGATCCTCTACCTACTGTCTTATGCTTATGCATGGCTGGTCATACATGTTATTAAAACCAGATGTATCACAGGAAATTACATGTATAGTGAACAAAGGCTAAAATAATCCAAACCGTTCAATCAAAATAGAATCATTTGTGATAATCGAACTCCTTCTCCTATACCTCATCAAGAAAGACCTGAGATGGGGCCCTTGAGTACTCTAACTCAAGGGAACTGCTGCTCTCTTGCAGCAGATTTAATCTGCATTATAACTTTGCCTTTGGATATAGCTTTCTTGCCACTCTGCAGTCTGTGTGCACTTTCCCAATTATATGAATAAGTCACCAAGTATCTGGAAACCCTTGGATCAGAAAGCAGTTGCCAGACTGAGCTGAATAAATTAATTCAGTGATAGGAACAGAGGTTAAGAGCATTCTTGTTGCTGTAGTTGCTGAGAAAAGGTCCCACTCTGGAGCCCAGGCTATCCTGGAATTCCTCATGGTGATCTTCCTGCCTCAGTTTCCTGAGTGATGAAATTAAAGGGACACATCACTATGCCCAGCTTTTAAGGTATTTTTATCTTTTAAGATAACAAAAATGGAACAGAATGAAGAGGAGAAATCTCTCAAAGTAAATGCAAGAAATGGAAAAATCAAGGTGGAACCCAAGGCCCTGAGTTTGGGTTCCAAAACTCTCCCAAACCAAAGAACTTAACTTTTCTGGGCACGGTGAACCATGCATATAATCCCAGCAATCAGGAGCTGAACCAGGATCACCACTTGGCTGTGGAACCTGAGAGCCACCTGGGCAACTCAGAAAGAAGCAGGGAAAGAAGGAAAGAAAGGAAACAAACAGGGAGGGCAAGGGAGGGGAAAGGAGAGAAGAGAGGGAGGAGAGGAGGTCAAAGAAATGGAGAAGAAAGAGGAAGCAATAAATCCATAATGCACAAATGTGGCTAGAGGAAATTGGGTGGAGCAGATGGCACTGCCAGATTAATGTGCTCTTTGTTCTGACATGAAAAAGGACAGCAATATAAGCCCTCAAATCTACCAGCATTTGCTACAAGAATATTGAAAATAAAGGACACTAGCCATGAAGTAGTCTAAGGGTAAACACAAAAACTGAGCTGAACATGTAAATATTTACCCTGCCTTGTGAGGAACAGAGAGGGCAGCAGCATCTACAAAGTTGTCCGGAGGCAGGGCAGGTAGAGGAGACAAGTAGCAGACAAAGCAAAAGCCACAGCAGGAAGCTGAGGCCTGACAGCAACACAAAGAGAATTCTTAGAGTCGTGGACCTGGCTTCAGCAGATGAGAACCCAGAGCATTGTAGAGAGACACAGAGAGCAAGCCCAGGCTTCAAAGGCATGGTTCTTTCAGCTGGATTTTTTAAATTACATTTAATTTAATTTAATTTAATTTAATTTAATTTAATTTAGAGAGTGTGTATATCAATTTAGATATATTTAATTTAGAGAGTGTATGTGTGTGAGCATGTATGTGTGTCTGTGCATCTGTGTGTGTGTATGCATGTGTGCATGTGCATGTGTGTGCATGTGTTTTGTGAGGACAATGTAGAAGTCAGGCGACAATGTGAGAGTTCCTTTCTTTCTTTATACCATGTACAAGGATTAAACTCATGTTTCTTCAGGCTTAGCAGCAAGTGCCTTTACTTTCTGGCCCCTAAAACTGGATTTTACAGGCTTCCCTGTCAAAACAGTGTGTGATGCAAGGAACTTTTGAAAGGACAGGGAAGAAAACCAACCCCTTCCAGTTGTGACAGTAAAAACAAGATAAAGATGCCTGGTATGGTCTTACATGTCTATAATTCTAACGCTGGAGAGGCTGAGGCCAAACTGAACTACTACACAGGGAGACCTGGTCTCAAGAAAGATCTGAGAAACAAACTTCAACTGGTTTCTAACATTGTCCACCCTTGCTTAGAAATCTCCAAGATTAACACTTCAGTTTCTGCTAGCACAGCATGCTACACCAAGAGCACATTGAGCCTGAGCAAAATAAACCAAATCAAACCAACAGTAACAAAAACCCAGCAGGAAAATAAAAGGGGTGAGCAGGATGTAGTGAGTCATGCCTAGAATCCCAGCACTTGGGAGTTAAAGGCAGGAAGACTGAGAGTTCAAAGCTAATCTCAGCCATATGTTGAGTTTGAGAGTCTGGGCTATATGTGAGCCCCCTTTCAAAAACTAATCAAGCAAAAACTGTGAGGCCAGAAATGGCGGCACCCGTGTATAATCCCAGGACTGAGGAGATGGTAGCAAGAAAAACCATGAAGCTAAGGCCAGCTTAAGCTACATACTGAGACTCTGCCTTTAAAAAAAATGGCTGCAGGCCTGGTGTGTGCCATCTACCTTTAATCCCAGTCCACAGGAGGCAGAGGCACAAGGATCTCTGTGAGTTCCAGGCAGCCCAGTCTACAGAGCAAATTCCAGGATGGCCAGGGCTACATAGAAAAATTAGACCTTCCCCCCAAATGGGTGCTAGTATCAGAGATATATCTCAATGGGTAGAGGTGCTTGCCACAAAGCTTATGTTCTATCCTGGGAACCTACATAGTTAGTAAGAACTGACTCCTCTGGGTTGTTGTCTTCTGACCTTCACATACACAGCATGGCATGCACACACTCAATATTCCCACCACTTCATACACACACACACACACACACACACACACACACACACACACCCTTGGGGTTTGACTTCTACTAGTCAATTAAGGAGCAAAATAAACGTGAGAAATGGGGAAGAATGAACAAACAGAACATATGAGCTAGCTCATTTACAGGGTAAACAGAAAGGCGAGTGTTTTTGATCTCACCCCACAGATTCTAGTCTTGATTGTGCTCAGTGCCTATAAGCTTGCCGAGCAACTGTTTCTGTGTCTTTGTTGCACACTAGCCTTTAGACAGCCACTCTTTTCTGCTCCCTATGGGGCTGCAACTGCTTTTAGATGCAATAGGCTTCTAATAAACCTGCCCGTCAAATCCACACGGGAAAGGGAGGAGCTTGCTTCTACCATCTCCAGAGTCCAATCAAAGAAAATGCTGCTCTGGTACGTAAGGCTCCCACTGCAGAAACTGCAAAACCAAAAGAGTCTTTCCAGAGAATGGCTCAGCCAAGGCTTTAAACAATATTCACTGCAGTGCTTGGACAGAGGAGACTGAGCCTACAATTTGTACCTAAAGTTCAATTATTTGGAATCTGTTTCTTTTAAAGCCTCAAAATTTCACCTCAGGATAGGAAGTTTTCATTGAAGGGCAAAGAACACTCACTTACTTGTTATTGTTCTTTTTGTTGTTATTTTGTAGACATTTTGTGTGTGTGGTATGTGTGTACTTGCTTGTGTGTGTGTGTGTGTGTGTGTGTGTGTGTGTGTGTGTGTGTAGGCCAGAGGTTGATCTCTGGTATCTTTCCACTTGGATGAGGGCTGGCTGGCCAGTGAGTTTCAGGTATCCTCCTGTCTCAGTCCCCTCACTGTATTCCACATTTCATTTGAATTCTAGGGATATGAGCTCAGTACCTCTTGGCTTGTCATCTTCCCAGCCCAGCTTACTTTTTTTTAAATGTTTTTTTAAATGTGTTTGAGTGTTTTGTCTGCATTTACATGTGTACCATGTAAGTGCCTGAAACTGGAACTACAGAAGGTTGTGAGCTAAAGTGTGGGTGCTGGGAACTGAACTCGGGTCCTCTGGAAGAGCAGCCTCTGCTCTTAACTGCCGAACCATCTCTCTAGCACTACAGTCTAACTTTTTGCTAGAATTGCTACATGCTTTATTTTGAGATAATAGAGATTTCCATGCAGTATTAGCAAATAATACAAAGACACCACTATAGCTTTAATCTTGAATGTCCCTCAGAGGTCCATATAAGAAAGATTGAATCCCAACTTGTGGTACTTCAGGGGAAGTTAATGAAATTGTGTAGTGTGGGGCTTGACATGATATAGGTTCTCAATGATTGTCAGTCTTTGTTAGGTAGGAACTAGGGTTTTAATAACATCTAATGTCCCTAAAGACCCCCCCCCAAAAAAGGCATGTGCCACCACACCAAACTTGGACACATTTGTTTTTTAAACAAAATGTTAATATTGGTTTTTCATCTTGACTCTCCCTACGTTGGATCACTAGGGGACTGAGCATAAGGTGTGTTCCATTGTAACACCTCAGCAGCATTATCTAGATTTAAAAAAATTCTCTAAACTCTAAAATCTCAGAGCACCTCAACTTTTCAGCCCATCCATTTCTTTGAAAGCAAAGAAGAGCAGTCGTAGATTCTTGGGCCAACATGATCTGACATAGCTAAGCTTTGAGGTCAGCACAACCTCATTTCATATACCAGCTCTGTGATTTACCAGATGTGCTCAGGTTACATACTGGTCTCACTCTGTTTCCTCATCTGTTCATTTGGAAGTCAACTGATAACCTTTCTAGGTATGGTGGCACACACCTTTAATCCTGGCACTTGGGGAGGTGGGGGGCTTGAAGAGCAGAAGCTCAATGCCAGCCTCTGCTACATATTGACATCAAAGTCACCCTGAGCTACATGAGAACCCATCTCAAATACTCAAAACAATAGGACCAGTGAGATAGCTAAGTGAGTTGAGGATGCTTGCTGCCAAGTCTGATGGTCTGAGTTCAATTCCTGGACCCATATGGTAGAAAAAGTGAATTAACTCCAGCAAGTTGTCCTCTGACCTACACACATATGTCCTGATGCATGGGCATGAGTTATATACACACATACACACACACACACACACACACACACACACAATCAATATAGTAAAGAAAAAATGATAGCTCAATCATTAATAACTGTTAACTTCGTGTAAAAGCTTTCCATGAGCATAGATCTCCCCAGCTACTGGACAGTCCAAAGGCTGTCTCATATGTTAATGCTAAAAAGAGTTTACATAGAAAAACGGAAGTGAATTGAGTCACCAGAGGCAGAAGAACAGCAGGGGAAGTACCACTCTGTGTGGTGGAGGGGCTGGAGAGGTCCTCTTCACATTGCTCTGGGGTGAAAGCCATCTCCAAGTTCCTAGGCCATTTTAGCAAAACCCAAGGGGTGGGGCTGGAAACCACTGTCTGATTCACCAAGGAAGTTTTGCTCATGTGATGAGAGCTGAGGTTGGGTACAGACTGGGCAGTAGAACTGAAGCTCATGAAGGCCAGGAAGATTTGGCTTTCATGGATTGTACAACAGGTTGATCTAGAAAACAGCAGTTTTCTTTGTCTTGGTCACTCAGGACTTTTCAGAGCAGATGTGGCTTGTGGCACTATGTTTTTCCTGTGCTAGAAGCTCGCTTGGTCAGCTGCTTTTAAGTGGGGAAGTAAAAAGTGCAAACCCGAGCAGGCAGAGCAGGCCATAATCCACCACTGCTCTTGACTTATATAGATGATTTTGGAAAACCCAGCTTGGAGATGGACTGTGAAATTTCCACAAAGCCATGCCCAACATGACTACAGGAATTAGTTCCTTTCCTAACAGAGGAGAAGATTTTCTCATTCATATATATATATATATATATGTAATTTATTTTTTCTCAAATCGTAATTCATTCACACAGGGGTTATAAATACAGAAAGGCAGGATGTGGGGAGGGGAATGACATTGGAGTGTGGGTGTTCAGGGGGAATACAGATATCTTCAGAACCGGGTATCGGCTGGGTGAAGGTTCAGGGGACAAGTCACTATGACTCTGCCTATGACTCGCTTGTCCTTATCTAAGTTGGTATTGTCTGCCCTGGCTACCTATTTACAAGGTCTATGACTACTCAGGCTTGTAAATTTCCACAAAAGCTGCCTGTTTACATTAGCTTATAGCCAACTGTTTCAATGTTTTTCCACTGAGACCCAAGACTTGGTGTTAGTATACATGTATGACAGGCCTATTGCTGATTTTAGGCCTATGGCTGATTTTAGGCCTTCAGTGTGTAAGCAGGGCTGCCCCTGACATGTTCTCCCTTCTCTAAGTACAGAAGGGCTGTGGCAATTCTAAACTTGCGAAGGTGGGGATAGAGGCCTGACCTCCAGTATTTGAAGAGGACCTTGTAATGGCTCCAGTCCCCCTGTGGTTGTCCAGTGAGGCATGAGGGCCATACCCGTCCCAATGTCTTTTTCCTGGAGAGGGGATACTTTTGACATCAACCCCTATGCAGTCAGGTTTGTCCCTCAGGGAACCCAGAGAGATATTTTTATCTTTTATTTATATTCCCTTGCAGTGCTTAGCCTCACAGCCTAAGCAAGAATTCAGATCGCCTGTCAGAGGGGGTTCTGGGTGGCCCCTCTCTGCTTGGTCTAAGGGCAGAAGTTCCCTCTTTTTAGGTTGGGTGGAGATGGGTTTTGGAAACACCCTGTATAAAGCAACAACCTCATCTTGAGTCTCGTGGTCCTCCATAGCTAACTTATGATAATGTATCTGAGTAGGTTTTGCAACCAAATTATTTATCTGTTGTATCACAGAGTTAGTCCGCCTATTTGAGAGCCAGGGACCAGCAGAAAAAAGCAAAAAGAACCCAAATAATGGTCCCAAGATGGGAGGAAATAGGGTTGACAACCTTGGAGAGGCTGAAAACCAATTCTTGTACCAGCATTCATCTGTCTCTTTCTCTCTCTGATTTTTCTTATGGCCTTCACTACCTGTTTCATGCTCTCTTTAACCCTCCCTGTCTTGTCTATGTAAAGGCAACATTCTTCTTTAAGAGCTGTACACAGTCAAGAGCTGTACACAGCCTTTTCTATTGTAATAGAGTAAATCAAGTCCAATAAGGATCTTTGCGATTTTAGGAGGTCTCTTCAGGCAGCGAAACAAGGGATTTCTTCAGATTAGTGATGTCAATCTCTAGCTGTTTGACGTTCATGTCAGTGGCCCTTCAAAGGTCTGAGTAGTATAAGTTCAGAGGCCAGCATCTGGATTACAACTTCTAACAGCAGACATCACGGGTGATTCATTTTTACCTGGGATGCTGCCTGAGTTAAAGCTCCTGAGAGTCCCTCTTTCTCTCAGTTTTCTGGGGTTGGGTGCTGAGCTGCCGCCTGTGGCCTGCTCTATGTTCGGGCCCAGACCGGAAGTTAGGAGAAGATTTTCTAATTCTGTGGTTTAACCTATCCTGGGATCAACCACATGCTGACCCTAACCCTAGGTATAAACACAGATTTACTAGTAATCTGGCTTTGAAATTCAACAGAGAGCCAGACATGATGTAGATACAGGGCTGTAATCCTGGCAGTACTCAGGAGGCTGAGGCAGGAGCATCATAGGGCAAAAGCCAGTCCTCATAGTGAATTTTGGGACAGCTTGTGCTATAAGAGACACCATGTCTCTAAAAACAATTCAGGATCAGCCTGGTCTACAGAGTGAGTTTCAGGACAGCCAGAGCTACACAGAGAAACCCTGTCTATAAGTAAATAAATAAATAAATAAATAAATAAATAAATGCAAACAAAAAGTATAGAATCACAAATCTAGGAAAGATTTTCTTTCAAAGGTCATGAAAATCTTAAAGCATGCCTTAGTCTAATGTAAGCAGAGGAATTCTGAGACTCCACAACAGGGTCTGAGAGCCCACAATACTCTATGGTAGTTTACAGATGTGTTTAGTGGTTTTTCCTGGCCTGGATCTCATCAACTCAAGCCTATCACCTTTTATTTAGGTTTTCTACAAACAGAAATAAACATACATTATATAGAACAAATGTAAAAAGATGATAAATGCCAGTAAGCACAGTGTCATTATTACCACTCAGAGTCCTGAGACATGCTGAGCATAATATGAGAACGTCTTAGCTGGATCTGATGGTATAGTCCTATAATCACAACCTCTCAGAGGCTGATACAGGAGGATCACAAGCTTAAGACCTGCTACAGAGTGGGTTCATGGCCAGACTGGGCAATTTAAGTTAGACCAATCTTCAAAGCAAAAACACAAACAAAAATAATGGATGGTCTGGGATATAACTGAGTGGTAGAGGGCTTGCCTGAAATGGGCAATCTCTGGTATGAGACACACAAAAGATTATGTAATAAGCAAAATGAAGAGGAAAGATGCTGTATGAAGGATGACTACCAACAATTTACCAACCAAACAGAGACACTGAGTATGAGAAGGGTACCAAAAATAACAGGAACTAACAAAGATGCAATTGGTTGCAACATTTTGGTCACCCTGTACATAAGCTAAAAGATATCACAGTCTGTCATCTGTATTGTATTTATAGCTTAGTTACAACAGAAACAACATAGTCTCAATGTGAAGAAGGGGAACCAAGTGCCAAGACAGTTGAGGTACTAGTATGAGACCATAAAGCTGTTTTGGACCCGTGCATTCATCTGTTAGCTCCTTCTGCACACACTTTCTACAGCGCCTATCCTACTACTTACTCATCTAGACAGTTATAAAAAAAATTTCCTTTCACTAGAGCACTAACTTCCAGTGAGGGTATCTATGGGCAAACCCTGCTAATTAAGGTTGAAGTCTACCATGACCGAATAGTTCCTCTGGGCTTGGCAGGAAATGGAGGACTCCTTTACCAGCCAGGCTTCTCCTTCTCTGACGTTGTCTGGGGAATCTGACCTCCCACACTCTCTACCTAGGGAAGGTCAAGTCATCTTTGGTAGACCTAAAACTTCAACTTCCTCTTTTCCCAATTAAAAATCCTTCCAGTGAGTACCTGGAATTTGTGGACTGCCTAACAATGCAAATGAGGCATTTCTAGAACTTTAAACTCTAGCCAGTGGAAACTTCACCCTAAGAAGACCCCCTTCCTGCTCTCCAAAGTTCATATATAGCTCCTTTCAACCCTGAATAAAGTGTATTAGTACAAGCCCCCCATCCACCCAAAATAGGTATGTGCACAAGCTAAGATTGTCTCAGAGAGTTGTTTCACTGAAGATGGTTAGAGAATGCCTTTGTCTAAAAGAACTGTGGCATTAAGATCCACAGAGAAAGTCCTCCCCCACACCCCCTGGCACTCACTTCCAGCTGGACCAGGATCCTGTAGAGCCCACCCATTCTGGACTCTGCTTCATCCTTCCAGCCCAGTGTGCAGGAGTGTCTGGGCACCCTGATACAGAGGAAGCAGAGAACCAGGAATCATAGCTGGACCCCAAGACACATACCACAGGTGTCTTGCAAGGGAAAAGTTCTGGAAAGGAAGACATTTAGAGTGACTATTATGTCCAGATTTATGCCAATAGCACAGTCATTCCATTTAATAATTTTCTTCCTTGGCTCTCAACATACATTGCTTTGTATGATAAGCTGGTCTTCACATACAGATAATATTTATTACTGTCCTGTATTGTGCACAAGTGTTTGTCAAGCAAGAACTCAGTAGTTATTCTGATCCTGTGACACAGGTGTCACAACCTTATAGACAAAGATTCTGAATGTGGCCATAGCCTTGCCAGTATCTCCCTGAGTGTTGCAGCTTGCCAGTCCTACTTCATGGTGACCATGAAGGACTAGAAAGCAGTGATAAAAAATGCAGACACATGGTGGGGGATGGAGAGACAGCTCAATGGTCAAGAGCACTGTCTGCTCTTTCAGAGGACCTGAGTTTGGTTCCCAGCATCCACATGGCAGCTCACAACCATCTAATTTCAGTCCCAAGGAATCCAATGTCCTGACCTCCACAGGCATCAGGCATGCAGGTGGTGCACAAACATTCATGTAGGCAAAACACTTACACACATAAAATTAAATCATCTAAAAAAGGTTTTAGTGCCGATATTTTGGAAGAAATGTGACAGGATTTGGTGGAATATGTTAGCCAGGCATTGGAGAAACACCAAAAGCAAAGGATACAGCACCCCATGTGAAACATCTAGGGATAAGTAAAACCCCACCTGCAAGGGATGCAGTCATTTTGTGACATATGAAACCAAAGACTTGATCTACTTCTATGTGGGTCATGTGGCTATGATTCTATTCAAGTCCAGATAAATGCATGGGTATCCCACAATCCATCTGAAGACAAAGGCTACAGTCTAAATTTGAAATACCAGAGCCTGATATTATTAGCCTTGCTGAGAGAACACTCTCATGGTGTTTTGTACAGGGAAGTCTCTGTTCTGGTTAGTTTTGTTTAGGAAATTGTTAATAAATCAGCTTTACATTTACATTGTGCTTCCTTTTTGTTTGTTTTTCATTTTTGTTTCTTAAGACAGGGTCTCACGTAGCCTCAAACTCACTATGCAGCTGAGACTGCCTTAAACACCTGATCCTCCTGTCTGCCCAGCACCTCCCAAATGCTGGGATTGCAGGCATATGCCATCAACTCTGGCCTTGTATATGTTTTCTATCCCATTCTTCTGTGCCCTCTGGCTTTTTCTCCTAATGCATTTTTTTTCAAAAATTAACCGTGGGCCAATGGGATGGCTCAACTGGTGAAGACATTTGCTGGCAAGCCCGAGAAACATGATACCTGAATTATATGGTGGAAAGCAAGTGACTCCTGCAAGTTGTACTCTGGCTTTCATGCATGCACTGTGGCATGCATATGTGCACGCACTTATGCACATGGCACACAGACACACACACACACAAATTGAAAAGGAGACAGAGATGGGGTGGGGCAAGAATGAAGGCTGAGTACGATGGCCTATGCCTTTAATGGCAGAGCCTCAGAGATAGAGGAAGGTAGATCTCTGAGAGAGCAAGGTGAGATTGACAAAGTGGGTTCCAGGCCACCCAGGGCTAAATAATAAGACCATGTTTCATAAGAAGAAGAGGGCACCACAGAGGAGGCAGAGGAAGAGAAGGAGGAGAGCAGGATCGCTGACGGTTTAATTGTGGAGTTCAACCTCATACAAGGAATAGAGCAGAGTTCCCCAGTAGGCACAGTAGGTACAAAGGTTTTGGCATATAATATTTCTAGAGTTCCACAAGTGCATCTTGTTTCCTTTTAATGTGTGTGTGTGTGTGTGTGTGTGTGTGTGTGTGTGTGTGTGTGTGT
>NW_021604652.1:92003-186660 GCF_004785775.1 Grammomys surdaster
TGTGTGTGTGTGTGTGTGTGTGTGTGTGTGTGTGTGTGTGTGTGTGTGTGTTCGTAGTGTACCCAGAGACAAGAGGAGGGCATTGGGTGCCCTGGAACTGGAGTTACATGCAGTTGTGTACACCCATTGTGGGCACTGGGAACTGAACCGAAGTCCTATAAAAGAGCAACTAGTGCTCTTACACATGGAGTCATCTCTCAAGCCCATTATTTACTTTTTTTTCACTTAGAACATTTTAATAATGCACATTAAAAAAAGTATTTGTCTTACAAATTGTTCTGCAATCCAAATATACAACAGCTTGGAAAACAACATTTAGAAAACAAAAGCCAATGTAAAAAGACAGATTAAAACAACTGCAACAGTACAGGGTTGGTATGGCTCAGACTTTACAGCTTTCTTACTTCGTCATCTATGTCAGAGATCTGTTCCTTCAGCTGGCTCCACTGTTCCATGTTTAAAGAAACACCTTTTCTCCCTGGTTTCATTTCACCTTCTGAGTCCATCCAATATTCTCTAATATCAATTAGAATTTTTCCTTTAAAGTCCCGAACACTGACATATCTCATCTTTCCAATCTGAAACATGTTATTATCTCTGCTGCTGCTGCTCTGCTTGGAGGATGCCAGAGCTCTAGAAGTCTCACCAGGCTTCTGCTTCTTCACAGGTTTCTCTGGAACAACTTGCTTTTTCCTCTTTAACTTTTTTTCAACTTCGCTGTCAGAATCACTGCCTGAAGAGCTTGAAGAAACAAGTTCCTTTGATTTAGGCATTGCTCTGCTCCTGCCGTCCAACAGCCTCTACCTCGATCGATTGCTCCGGACTGCCCATTATTTACTTTTTAAAGTAAGGTAAAAATGGCGCTTGGGAGGAAGGAAATGTTCTAATGGCGAATGCTAAGATAACAGTCTGCATATTAGCAATGCCTAGTTTACAGTAAGGAAGGCCCAAGGGCTGTAGTTACTATTCCTCTAGCCACTGTTTCCTTTTGTTGTTTCTTGAGACAGGATAACCCTTTGCAGTCCTGGAACTCATTATATACACGAGGCTGGCCCCAAACACAAAGAAATCCTCCTACCTCTGTCTCCCAAGTACTGGGATCAAAGGCCGTGTGGTACCACATCCACCAAACATTCACTGTTTCTATAGAGCCTCTTTTTCCACATCTTTATCCAAGATGGAAGGCAAACTGCTTCAAAATTTTCTTTGCCAGGTTCATGATTTTCTTTCCTTTACTGTTATATATTCATTGTACATGGCACTGGGCTTCATTTAGAAGGATATTTTCATGCAGTAAAGTAGTTTGAACATGTTCACCTCAACTCCTTCCGGGCTCTATTTTCTCACCCCTTCTATCGGTACCCCACTTTTGCTAGACAATTTTACTTCTCTTTTCATGATTTGGATACATACACAATTTTATGTATATAAAATCTAGAGCTCATGAATGAGGAAAAGCATGGTGTTTTCTTTCTTAGTTCAAATGACTTATTTCACTTAATAGAATCATCTCCAGTTACATCCTTTTCCCTGCAAGCAACATTTGTATACTCTCTATAGCTGAATAAAATTCCTACACCATAACCTATACATGTAATGAGATTTGATCTAGCCAACTATTGTTTCTAACCTTTAAGGGAGAAGAAAAAGAGGACATCAGACATTCCTGAGCTTCTCTGTTAAGCACAGGCATCACCCTATATAGGCTTTGATCCAGCCCAGAGGCAGGTCTTGAGCTAGAAAACTGTCTAATCCTAAAACAACCTACAGTTTTAAAGGGATAAAGAGTCCATGACAAAAAGCAGCATGGCCCCAAGTAAGCTTGCTGTGTTGGTCACTTGGGAAAAGTGGAGGGGGACTCAATTAAGAAAATTCCTCTATCAGATTGGCCTGCAAGTCTCTAGGGCATTTTCTTGGTTAATGATTGATATGGGAGGGCCCAGACCACTGTAAGTGCTCCACCCCTGGGCTAGCCTGATCTACAGAGCTAGTTCTTGAATAACCAGGGCTACACAAACCAACTCTGCCTCAAACAAAAGAAAAGAAAAGAAAGAAAAACAAAAAAATGAAAGAAACAAAGAAGCAAAGGGAGCAGCAAGGCATGAGGCACAAACCAGGAAACAGAGTTCCTCCATGACCTCTACTTTAGTCCCTGCCTCCAGGTTCCTGCCTTGAGTTCCTGCCCTGACTTCACTTCATGATGGATTATAAACTCTAAACTAAAATAAACCATTTTCACCCCAAGTTGCTGTTGGTCATGGTGTTTTATCACAGCAGTAGAAAGCAAACCAGGAAATGTGCCCTCAAGAACAGAATACATTTGTGGTTCTCAATCCTGCCTGGGAAGCAGAATCCCCTAGTCATCTCTGGTCCCACTGTAGAGTCTGAATTCAAAACAAATGCCTGAATATATGCAGACAAGATTGAAATGAGGCTCAGAGGAAGGGAGTCTCAAACATTAGCACGACCCCAGCTCACCTGGGAGGTTTGCTAAGCTCTGGGTTGTTGGGCCCCACCCCTGGACTTTTACTGTCACTCGTTCTTCAGAGGGTCCAAGATTTGCATTTTCATCCTGTTTCCTGGTCACATTGATGCCTCTCAGGGGCAGGGGGAAGATTTTCAACATCTGTTAATACCTGTGTGAGTCTGGCCTTGATTCCTAGCAATCCCCACAGCCTTCTCAGTTTGCTCCTGCAACAAAAGAAAACAGGAGTGGCACCCATGGTAAGTTACCACACCATTCTCAGTCCTGTACTCATCACAGACAAAAATACTCACAAACCACACACACACACACACACACACACACACACACACACACCACCGCACACCTCTCAGACCATAGGCTTGGAAATACAGTTTTTCCTCCTTCAAGACTGGACCCTTCATAACACTGGGTCTGAAGGGCAGCACTGGTCCACCAAGGAAAAACAGCCTTTGACCTGTGTCTTTCATTGAGGCTTATCTAATACACACTGCACAGACCCATCAGCAATCACATCGAAACAGGCAAGAGATATGCTGAGTTCAAAAGAAGCCTGCTGGTGTTCCATTTACAAGGGTTATCATGCCTTGGGAACATTCCTGAGCTTCTTTTCTGAGTAGATCCATGACCCCATTGATTTTTCCAGCATCCATCAGAAGCATTCCTGAAATGTGCAGGGCCTAAGGGACTATGTGGAGCTAAAGCTGTGGGGAGGAGTCTTGAGGAATGTTGTTTAAGAAGCAGAGCTTGACTCTTTTCCAAACTTCCAACTCACACTCACAGTGTTACATGCCTTGAAGGATTGTGCCCCCACTCCGTCTGTGAAATGCTCTATGAGTCCCCAGTGAAAGCTTTCTATGACTTTGAAAGTACAAAAAAATACCTTACTACTTTTATAATAATCCTAACCTTTCTCTGTAGAGTTAAGAGGATGCTTCCGTTGCTGTCCTTGGAGTGCTCTCTCTGTCTTTGTTCGTCTCTTCTCCCTTTCTTCCTGTGAAGTCCAAGATGAGAGCAAACTCTTGGACTCAAGGCTCCTCTTGCCTCACATTCCAAGGCTGAGATCTCAGGGCTACACCAGTCTACCCAGCTGGAAGTCTCTTGGCAGTGCTATTACCTGACCATCAGTGTGAGGATGGAGGAGAGCCTCCACTTTTACAGGAGGTGAACCAGAGTCCATGCTCTGTGGAATTTGCTGACCAGGGGAAAAAAGACTCATAGTTGCTTTGAACCTCACAGCTTACAGTCCTACCACATAATTCTCCATCAGATTTTACAGAAAATGGAAGCCCATGGACTTAGCATGACTTGGCAGTCAGCTAGTAAGTGATATGCACAAGATTGCCATTCAATTCAGGCCTCCTGACCTGAGTCCTGAACTCTTATCACATCAGCAAAGAGGGTGAAAACATAGTTATATATGTATGTGCTCTCCAAAGGCCACTTATGCCTCAAATTCTGCCCCATTCACATAACTGCTTGGGCTGGGAACCTTTGTTTGAAGTGTAGTAAAATCCTATCAACGAGCACTAGAAAAATGGTGGCTGTAGCTCTGTTGGTAGAGTGCTTGCTTGCCTAGCATGTGTGAAATTCTGGCTTCCATTCTCAGAACCAAATAAACCAGGCTTGGTGGCTCACACTTTTATTACCAGAACCTGGGAGGTAGAGACAGAAGCATCAGAAGTTGAAGGTCACTCTGGACTACACATTGAGTTTGAATACAGCCTGGCATCCTATGGGTGGGTGGTCAGGGGTGGGGGAGAAGGAGAGGGAGACAGAGACGGAGACGGAGACGGAGACGGAGACAGAGAGACAGAGACAGAGACAGAGACAGAGACGTGGAGAAAGAGAACAAATTTGTAACCCTTCCTAGCACTCCGGAAGCTAAGGCAGGAAGCAAATTCTTGGCCAGTCTGCACTATTGTGGCTAGAGTCTGACTCAAAAATCAAAGAAGGCATTGTGGCCCATGCCCTTAGTCTCAGCACGGAAGGAAGAGGCAGGTGTATTTCTGTGAATTTGAGACTGGCCTGGTTTACAGAGTCACTCCCACACCAGCCAGGGCTATATAGTGAGACTGTCTTTAACAAATGATTAACAATAACAAAGGAAAAGGCAAAGGAAAATTTACAATTTAAAAAAGCTTATTAAAATAAAAAAATAAATTTGCGTATGCTACATTGAAAAGTTTATTATACAAAACATAGAAGTATATTTTAAAGCACAGTAGTTCAAAGTGATCTTCAAAATTGAGCTGGTTTGAGGCCCACCTGGACTACATAGACCCTGTCTCAATAATAATAATAATAACAACAACAACAATAATAACAATAATAATAACTTTAAAAAGTGTAAGCACCACGGAACAGTAATATGAAAATAAATGTCACTTCCCTTCTGTGCAATACTACTACTGTCTATGGTAGGAGTCATGAAGTGAGTAACATCAAATTAAAAAATTAAAAATTCTTGAGCAGAAGTGGTGATGCTTGCTTGTAATCCCAGTACCCTTGAAGCTGAAGATCAGTGATTCAAGATCACCCTTGGCTTATAGAGAGCTCCAGGCAAGCCTGGGTTACATGAGACCCGTCTCAAACAAAAACTGGACATATTTCTGTTGTTTTCTATATACTGCTGAAATGGAATCAAGCCAAGAAAGCTCAACTTACCGGTATCTCAGAAGCTCCTGGCATATGACACAGCTGTTCATCTTCGCTAAACAGTGACATTCTGGTTTTGGACTCCTAAAAACCCCGTGATGATTGTTCTAAACTCTTAGGACTTGAGACATTTCCTTCCTCTTCAAACCTCCTCTTTTTTTTTTTTTAACAGGCGTGGTGAATTAGGCGGGCAAGGAGGTGTACGTCAGACGTACCAAAGTCTTATTTGATGTGTATTGCAAAAACAGTCTTGAAGGGAGCACTCACCTTGTGCTCACCACACATTCCCCCGAGTTTCTTGCTGCGTAGGCTTATTTGGGGATGCTAAGCCGGATCATGTCTTGGTGTTGCGGACCATCCTGTCCTGTACCTGGAACCATACCTCAACGTCCCAGTTGTGGTTAAAGTGTGGGATCAGGATGCCTGACTCTGCTACCTGACCCTTGACTCTTCATCCACCCCACATTTTGTTGCCTAATTGATGGGGTTCCTCAAGTTATTCTATATTTACTTTATTTGGAGGAACACAATTTAATTATATGCCAAAAAAAGGTTACCAAAAGAAGCCTATGAGACTGTCATAATTTGCTTTCTGTTGCTGTGATAAAACACTAACCAGAAGGGACTAGGGGTGAGGCAAGAATATTCATCTTACAGGTTATAGTCCATCATCAAGACCCACCAAGGCAAGAAACTCAAAGGAAATCTGGAGGCAGGACCTGAAGCAGAGACTATGAAGGAACACTGTTTGCGGGGCTGCTCAGCCAGCTTTCTTAGGTCCCCCACTTCACACACAAATAAATAAATGTAATTTTTTTAATTTGAAAAAAAATCCACTACTGCCCAGGCTCACTTGCCTAGAGATGCCACTACCGACAGTGGGCTTCAACAATTAGCAATCAAGAAACTGTGCCATAGACATGGCAATCTAATGGAAAGAAATTCCACAATTGAGATTCCCTTTTCCCAGGTATTTCTGGGTTTCTGTCAGGTTGACAAAAACCAACCAGTACAAAGACCAAATCCTCAAGTCACCACTCCATCAAGAGCTGATTTGAGAGAGGGAGAATCAGTCTTCTCTAGGGATGAGCCCCCTGATAGATTGTCTAATTCCAAGTAGTCGACCCTAAGCACATTTACAAACAAGCAACACTAAGTAGACTTAAGCATGTGTTATATGTGTGGTGGTTTGAATAAAATGTCCCCTCAAAGGCTCATATATTTAAAAGCTTAGTCACCCGGGAGTAACACTACTTTAGGATTAGGTTGTGACCTAGTTGGAGGAAGTGTGTCAATGGGGGCGGGCTTAGAAGTTGCAGAAGCTCAAGCCAGGCCCAGTGTGTGTGTCTCTCTCTGCTGCCTGCAGATCCAGACAGAAAACTCCCAGCCCCTTCTCCTCCATCATGTTTCCTGGCATGCTGAAACTCTAAGCCAGTCCCAATAAAATGCTTTCCTTTATAAGAGTTACTGTGGTCATAGTGTCTCTTCATAGCAATAGAATATTGACTAAGATAATGTGTATATGTTTAAAAAATGAAGTCATGCATTTGAGACTTGTCATGATGGCACACTCAGCACTGAAGAGGTAGAGACCTGGAGGACTAAAACTTGAAGGACTTCCTTGGCTACATAAACAGTTTGAGAGCAACCTAGGCTAGAAGGCTGGTGAGATGGCTCAGCAGTTAAAGGCACTTGCTAATTCAATTCCTGATGAAAGGAGAAAGCTGACTCCTTCAAGGTCCCCCACCTCACACACAAATAAATAAATGTAATTTTTTTAATTTGAAAAAAAAAATCCACTACTGACTTTAAAATGATCTGTTCTCCTGTCACATTACATCTGCCTTTGAACTCTATTAAGAAGCTTCCAACTTGCTCCTCCCACTGGTCCACTAAGGCCCAATCAATCTAGCATCATTATTGTCCATCTGTATGCATAATCCAAGATGGTCCCCCTCTAGTGTACTGTGGTGGTTTGGATGAGAATAGCCTCACATAGCTCATGTGTTTGAATACATAGTCCTCAGTTAGTGGAACTATTTGGGAAGGATTTGGAGGTGTGGCCTTGTTGGAAGAGGTATGTCACTGGAGGTGGGCTTTGAGGTTCCAAAAGACTGGAGCCATTTCCCGTTTCAACCTCTGCCTCATGGCAATGTCTCAAAATATGAGCTCTCAACAATTATTCCAGCACCATTCCTTCTTGCCTCCTGCCATGCTCCCTACCGTGACAGTCATGCATTCTAACCCTCTGAAACAATAAGCCACAATAACCACTTCTACTAAGACATCTACTCTCAGCCCAACAGCCAGAGTGCATTTATATATGGATGCTCTAGAAGGACAGAATAGAGAATTAGATTCCCTGGAGCTGAAGTTACAGGGAATTCTAAGCAACCTGGCTTTGGTACTGGAAACTGAATTTTTCCTAGAAGAACAGGAAGTATTTTTAACCACTAAACCATCTCTTCAGCACCTCTTACCTTGTTTTTACTGGGGTCTACAGCATTTAATTAATATTGCTTGCATGAGCATGGTTAGGGGGTTATCTACTTGAGCAAAGGCAACTTACCAGTGCCTACATCACTGAGGAATATGACTCCCTTCCTTCACCAACTATTAATTGCCTATAACTCCTCAAGGACAGGTAGGTCCTTATGAGCCATAGCATTGTTTTAATTTGTATTTTTGATTACTAATTGTGTTAGCTTGTTTTCTGTTGCAGTGATAAACACCACAACTAAAAGCAACTTGAGAAGGAAAGGGTTTAATTCTACACTTAACAGATCACAACTTGTCATTGAGGGAAGTCAACTGTTGGCATGTCTATGGAGCATTATTTTGATTGATAATTGATATGGGAGGATCCAGTCCACTGTAGGTGGTACCATCCCTAGGCTAGTCGTTCTGGGCTGTTCATAGCTAAGCATGAGCCTGCAAATGAGCCAGTAAACAGCATTAAGCCATGGTTTCTACTTTTAAATTCCTGTCTTGAGTTCCTGCCCTGACTTCCTGCCTTAACTTCAGCACGTAACACACACACACACACACACACACACACACACACACACACACACACACACTTAAAAATAACAATGGAGCTGGGTGTGGTTGTATATACCTTTAATGCCAGTATTTGAGAGGCAAAGGAAGGCAGATTTCTGAATTTGAGACCAGCCTGGCTCACAGAGTTACTTCCAGGACAGCCAGAGCTGCACAGAAAACTCCTGTCCCCAAAAACAAAATAATAATAATTAATGATAATGATAATAACAAATTTCAAAAAATTAGGAAAAAAATCTAAATATAGTACAATCTCCTAATCAGGGTGTGTAAAAAGGAATACAATCCCCAAAGAATGTGATGATTGAAAAGGAATACCTTATTTACAAAAAAGAAAGGAAGATTTAAGGACCTAAAATACAGAGGATAAAATAAAAAAATGATCCTGATGATATGCTGATAAATTTGCTTTCACATGTGATTTTTGTCAATGGGGGAAATCTGAGAACAGAAAGTGGAAAGCGGTAGTCCATGGGGAAGAGAATGACTTGCTTGTAACAGAAAACAAGACAAAATAACAAGGTGCTTTCCTCTGGAATGTGAGCTACCAGGAAAAGGATATAGAGAGAGATGGTACACTGCTTTCCATGACAGAACAGAAGATGTGCCTCATTCCTATTCTGTTTCTGCTTTTTCTCTCTACATGAATAGATTTCTCAAGGAACTGGAGAAGTGAAACTACAGACATTTACACTGAAGACAGGCTATGCCCTGGCTATCAAAGGAGCAAAGTGACAAATGTTGATTTGAAGCTATTTCTGACAAAATTCAGACAGATCATTTCAAAGAAGTCTTGAAGTGAACAGCTAGTCGAGGAAAACCTCTGTTAGCACACTACAGATCTTCCCTCTCAGCTCTTCCTTAACTGCTTCCGGCAGTGCTGCAGATGGAGCCCAGGGCCTGGTCCTTTCTAAACAAGCTGGTGCCCTATCACTGAGCTACACACTCAGTCTCTAAATTAACGTTATCGTGAGTGTGAAGACTCTAAACGCCTTGTGCATCTACTTTGCTTATACAACTTGAGAAAATGTGATAAATACATTGTACAATTTCATCAGGGTAAATTTAAAGTTGTGAATTTTCTCATTCCATGAACTTCTTATGTGCCAGTTATGTTGGAGAGCAACAGAAATTAGCCTCTGTCTTCCAAAGGTAGTAGAACATAAATATTTGCTAAATGCTTTTACAAAAGTATGTTTGCACTCACGAGATTATTTCTGAAGTAGAGTGGGAAGCCTGTTCACAGTAACCAACTGAAGAATACTTAGTAAGTTTAGTTGATCAGAAAAGCTAACAACACTAACAACACTTCCCTCAAAATTTAATCTCACTAGCCACTGGGTTCAGCACTGGCAAGAGTGCAACAGCTTTAAGGACCTCTTTTTTTTGGTTTTCTGAGATGAGGGAAGAGTCTCTCTTGGTAGACCAAGCAGACTGAGAACTAACTCACTCTTATTTTTCTAATACTGGAGATTGAACTCATGTTTTTATGCATATGCATGTTAGATAAACATTCTTCCTCTGAGCTACATATTCATACATACATACATACATACATACATACACATACATACATGCATCCTTCCAGCAAGATACATACATACATACATACATACATACATACAGACAGACAGACAGACAGACATGTATCCTTCCAGCAAGATATATCCCCAGTGAGGAGCACAATTTTAGTAATTTATTTTATTTTTATTTTTAATTTCCTTATATTTTTCATTTGCATGTTGCATATGCACACATTTGTGCAGGTGTGTCAGAGGAGGATGTTTGGGGTCCTGCTCTATCACTGTCTTCTCTTGAGAGAGAATCTCTCACTAAGCCTCAGCAATCCTCCTGTCTCTGCCTTCCCTTCCTCCCCCCAGCACTAGGATTACAGACATACATGGCCACATCCAGCTTTGTTTGTAGATGCTGAGGATTTGAACTCAGGTTCTTATGGTTGTGTAGCAGGCACTCTTACTGTGCTATTCACCCAGCTGCAGGACCACAGTTTAAAATGAACTTTTCCAAAGTTGGTTTTACAGAAAGTCAGAATGTGAAAAGGATATGTTGGTCATATAACCTGAAAAGGAATGGCTCAGGCTAACAATGCATGCTATACCTTTAAGAGATCTGGGAAGTGGGGCAGGTACAACAAGGAGTTCCAAATGAGTTGCTATATGAGAGAATTTATTCTCTGCTCAGAGGTGAGACTACTTAACCAGGTCAGAGATAGAGGAAAGAGGTGGGGGAAGATGAAAGGAGCTTTAATCTTATCTTTGGCTAGGGCAGCCATGGGAACAAAAGCGAGCTCCACTGGTATTTTCCATTACCTCAACCTCGTGAGCAAAAATGTCAATCAAATCATGTAGTAGGAGCCCAGAAGACTTTAGGTTTCTGCCATTTCCCCAGTACATGTCAGTCATATATATATATATATGAATGAAAAGAGAAAATATACACACACATACATATTTTCTTTTTTCTTCTCTCATACAGTACATCCTGAGCACAGTTTCCCCTCCCTCTATTCCACCCAGTACCTCCTCCACTCCCTCTCCCTTAGATCCACTCCTCCTCCATTTCCCTTCAGAAAAGGGCAGGCCTCCCAGGGATACTAATCAAAACCAGCCTAACAAGATACAATAAAACTAGACATATACCCTTATATCGAGGCTGGACAGGGCAATCCAGTAGAAGGGTCCATAAAGCAGGCAAAAGAGTCAGCCCCTGCTTCCACTGTTAGAAGTCCCACAAGAACACCAAGCTAACAACCTTACCATATGCAAAGAGCCTAGGTGAGGTCCATGAAGGCTCCCTGGTTGTTGGTTCAGTCTCTGTGAGCTCCTATGAGCCCAGGTTAGCTAATTGCGTAGGTTTCTTTGTAGTGTTCATGGACCCCTATGGCTCCTACAATTCTTCTCCCCCACCTTCTTCCATGTGTTTCCCAGAGCTCAGCCTAATGTGTGTCTGTGGGATTCTGCATCTGCTCCCACCAGCTGCCAGAGGAAGCCTCTCTGATGACAATACCCACTACATATGCTGTGTCAACGAGTAAGATGTGAGTTCCTCATTTGCTCAGCTCACTTCCCAGTTGCCTATCTAGTCTCAAAGTTAAAGGTACATATCTAATGGTGAGAAGCTGACCCGAGTGAGGAGGCACAACATGTCTTAGACTGGCTGGAAGAAGGGAGCTTCTCAAGGTCACTTTCACACAGCCCCTGCAGGAATTAAAGGCAACAATCAGGGAGGGCAAGACACCAAGGAGCAGCTGCTGCAAAAGCATCCATCTACTATGGTAAGTGCCATGGTATAGTGGAGATGACAGCTTTAAGCCTTTATCTGGAGCAAACAGGACTTTCCCACAAGGCATCTGATGGGAAGTTTTCTGACTCATACTCATCTCAATCATGTTCTCCTGCACACTCCCAAAGCCACAGAGAAACGATATGGATTCTGAACCCGCACCTATACCTGCTTGCTGCCTGCCTCGTTTATTTCTTTCAGGGGAATTTTTGGCTTGTACCTGAAAGCATAGTTCCTTTAAAAAAATATTTTACGTGTGTGTATAGAGTGGCTTTCTTTTATGGTGCTGGCAACTAAACTCTATGCCCTATCATATTAAGTCTGTCCACTACTTTAGCTTCACTCTTTATCCCCATCCATGTTCCTTTTCTAATGCAAAGGCTGCAGCTAACCCAACAAGTGCCTTTCAGAGAGGGTGGAGATCTGTGGGTGGTGACCGTCTCTAGAGAGAAAAACTAGTGGCTGCAAAATTTCACTACTCCAGTTGCTCAGCCACAGGGGAAAACCACTTCTGTTGGGCTTTGATTGTGTGAAAAAGAAAAATCTTAAAAGGCACCTAACACAACATTACCATCAGTTGTCTCTGTGGAATTACTGGAGACTTCATTTAGGAAAAGGAAAGCAACCGAAAGCACCACATATTTAAATGCCACATTGAAATATGAAAATCTTCCAATGGAAGCATGTCTCTCTTCCATTTTGCCTCTCTTGAGATTGACTTTCTTCCTTGCACAGAATCCTGAGTATTCAAGCTGCTCCGAGGCCAGCTAGGGTGCTAAGGAGAGAAGTGACTAGTACAGTCTCTCCAGCTGCTGTGAATGGCTGAGGGGGATGAGAAGGAGGTGCCTTCACAGACTGCACTTGCACCTGGTATGGCTTTAACACCAGCTTTTTAGAAGGGCTCTAGTGGTGGCTAATGAACTGTGGGCCCAGGTGCCACCTACACCAAGGTGAGCCAGGGGCCAGCAACAATGTGTGCTACCCACCTTGGTGCTCCAGGCAAGTCGCCGGCTTTCCCAGAATAAATAGATAAATCACTGTGGAGATGTTGCTTCACTTCTGCTTTTCAAATCTCTTGCAAAATGAGTTATGTGGCTAATACTGACACACAGAGGAACACAGTTCTACGAACTGTTTACCAAAGCTGGTGGAGCAAAGAGTTATCACAATTACGAACTGAGAAACTTGGTTTCCTTTAGCTAAAAAGAGCCCAGTGGATTCTGTTAACTGAAACAGGAAGATCCCAAGTTTAGGTGATCCTCAGAACAAAAATGAAGGGTCAGGGATGTAGATCTGTGACAGGGTGCTCTCCTAGAATACTCAAGGCCCTGAATTCCATTCCTAGCACCACAAAGAAAAAAAAAATCAAGGTATGTAAAATGAATTGCATCCATTTAAGTTGGGATTTTTAAAAAAGATTTATTTATTTATTTTATGTCTATGAGTATACTGTTGCTGTCTTCAGACACACCAGAAGAGGGCATCAGACCCCATTACAGATGGTTGTGAGCCACCATGTGGTTGCTGGGAATTGAACTCAGGACCTCTAGAAGAGTAGTCAGTGCTCTTAACTGCTGAGCCATCTCTTCAGCTCCTAAGTTGGGATTTTTTTAAAAAAATATTTTTGAATGTGTATGGGTATTTTGTCTGCATGATGTGTGCATACCATGTACATGTCTGGTCTACTGAAAGAGTAACAGATACTCTTAACTACTGAGTCAACTCTCCAGTCTCACCCCAAATGCATTTTTGGAATACCCACTGTTATGGTTTGAATGAAAAATGTCCCCCATAGGCTCACATACCTATTTTGTATTTTATATATCTCACAATTTAAATTTTGTATATCCGTTACTTATTTGATATCTCCTCTGGAACACCTTTGGATTTATCACAATTAGAGCCAAGAATGAACATTTCACCTTTATTTCTCTTCTGCCCCCAAAGTCAAACCATTCCACCTGCAGTCTTCCCCGTTTTAGTAAATGATAGATAGCCCCGGCCTTGTTTGTTGAGACAATGTCTCACTATATTACCTAGGCTGGCTTTGAACTTCCCAGGTCAAGCAACTACTTCTGCTTCAACTTCCAGAGTAGCTAAGCCTATAGTTGTGCCCCATCACACCCAGTTAACCACATCGTTTTCTTTTGGAGGCAGGGTCTCTTTATGTAGCCCTGGCTATCTTAGAATTTACTATGTAGACCAGGCTGGCTATGAACTCACAAAAATCACCCTGCCTCTGCTTCCTGAGTGCTGGAATTAAAGGCATGCACCACCATGCCTGGCCATAGCCTTCTTAATACACACACACACACACACACACACACACACACACACACACACACGAAAACAAAACATGGAGTTGTCCTTGACTCTTCTCTCTCCTACTTTATAATGAAATCAGGGTCAGGAACCTCCTCCATTGCTACCATCCTAATTTGAGCCATGTCCACTGCCATTCACCATTATTATTGCTGTGGCTCTTCAATAGGGTTGACAGAAAAAGTAAGAAGACATCCAGTTCTATTTGAATTTCTGATAAACAGCAGACATCTTTTAAAATATGTGTCCCATATAGTATCATCCTCCTCGAATGGTCCTCTCTTATGTCTCTTCATGGCAAACTCTTGTGACTCCAAAGGTTTTCCCCAATGTTAGATTTTCAGTAGGTATGTCTCCAAAGACCTTAAATAGCAACCCCTCTCCAGTATTCCGTGTCCCCTTCTCTGTTCAGTTTTCCACTGGTGGTTGTTATAGTTTGGATCTAAAATGTTCTCCAAGTCAGAGCTTCTTGCCTAAGCACTACCAGGCTAGAAAAAAAGCAGCTGGAGGCTTACAAAGATCACTATAACAACTGAACTGCCAGTAATTTTTGAGCGCTCTTCCCTGATTGGTGGGATGTAGAAAGATAATCAAGCAATCAGAACACCCTGCCTTAGCCTCCAGGTTTCAGATTCAGACAAGAATTCTGAGGCAGGCTCCAGGCTCCAGATGTGGCGGCTGCTTGCCTCTTCAAAGATCAGCTGCTGCAGGAGTCTGCCAGGGCTGCAGACTTGCTCTGCAAAGGCTAGCTCTTGACTGGCATCTGAGAGACTTGCAGGTGTTTGAGGTACATTCTTTCTCTGATATATAACAACTCTCACCCACCATTCCCTGAGTTACTGAGTTCAAACTTGCTTCATTTAAACCCCATGAGACATCAGTTTTAAGTTGTTTTACCCTTAATGGTTATAATCCCATATTAACAGTAAAGTAGTTCCCATTTATTCTGTATGCTGTTCATCCACTCCATCCTTGGAGGAGGTTGGAAAAGAGCCCAGTTGAACATAAAAGATGGTTTCCACTGGTGGTTTCTGTCTCCTCCCCATTCCGTAAGATAAATAGAGCCTCTCTACATATTTTATCACACAGAAAATGAATGCAAATTATCATCATCTATCACACTATTTTGTTTGTGTCTTACTACACCAGAATCGAAGATCCTTGGGGTAATGCTTTGGTTTTTGTTTCGAATGTTTTATGCTCTATGTACCATCAACATTTAGAATAGCACCTTATATATGATGACATTCAACATTTATTGAAAGAATGAGGAAAGAACCTTCATTTTAACAGAAATATCTGGGAAATTTTTTTTAATTTTATTTAACTTTTTTTTACATTCCAGATTTTAACCCCCTCCTAGTTCACCCTCTGACTGTTCCACATCCTGTACCTCCTCCCCCGCCTCCCCCCCCACCCCCCCAGACCTCCCCCCTTCCTGGGGGCTCCGGTGTATTGATGGTTAAGTGCATCTTCTCTGACTGAGGCCAGATCTGGCAGTCCTCTGCTGTATATGTGTTGGGGGCCTCATATCAGCTGGTGTATGCTGCCTGGTTGGTGGTCCAGTGTCTGAGAGATCTCAGGGGTCCAGGTTAGTTGAGACTGCTGCTCCTCCTACAGGGTCACCCTCCTCCTCAGCTTCTACTCAGAGCTTATAGGAGGGAGAAAGACAGACAGCTACTATTGAAGGTGTGTCCTTGACAGTTTTATGGGTATTTCCAACACATCCCAAGGCACAGTGAAAGTCTGTTTTGTAAGGTACTAACTGCTTTTTTGTTGGTGCTTTCTTTGGAGAAAGAAAGAAAATCTTAAGGATCTTAGGATGGTCTGTGCCTCTTCCTCAAGTGCTAGGCCTTTCTTCCTTCTTTCCTTCTTCCCGTCCTGTATTTTCTCTGTGTGACAGTGATGTGGCCCCCAGTAAAACTTGCACTTAAGACTGGCCTTAAACTTCTGATTCCCTGTTTCAAACTCCTAGGTGCTAGGATTACATTGAATGCTAAAATAGGTTTATATAAGTCATGTGGAACTCTGTCAACACACAGGTTCTGGTTCAGTCAGTCTAGGGTGGGGTATGGGAACTTGAATTTCTCACAAGCTCCCAAGGGATTCTAACACTGGTAAGTCTGGGTCCACCCTGGGAGTAGCAAGAATTTAAAGATTTTTTAAATTAGTGTGTGTGTGTGTGTGTGTGTGTGTGTGTGTGTGTGTGTGTGTGTATGTTTGCATACATACCACAGCACTCACATGGAGGTTAGGGTTCAAAATAGTGGATAGAGTTAGTTCTCTCCTTCCATCTGTATGTAGGTTCCAAGGACCAAAACTCAGGTCATGAGTCTTATGTGGCAAGTGCCTTTACTACTATGCTGACAAGCCTAGGAGCAGGAGCCAAAATGTGACCTGTTAGTGTTAGATCACACATCTCAGCTGTCTTTATGTCTCCCTGTAGTCAGGCCATGTAAATCTCTCCAGGGAGTTGATAATCAGGTGTGCTGTGACCCCTAAGTTCTCAGAGAGTTGAGTTTTCTCAGTTATAGGACGAGGCCTGGCCAGCCTTCCCTATTGAGCAGACCCAAGACAACCTTGAGGTGTAGCTAGACTTTATCATTGATTTCTTGACTTCTAGCATGAAGTCAAGGTCATGCAGCATGGAACTGAACTGACTCCCATTCTGAAAACTTATAAAAGAAATCCCCCCTTTGCTCTTTGGAATCAGAAGTGCTTTCTCTCTTCAAGAACCCATCACACTGCCCATGATAATGATGTTACAACTCTTCTAACATTCTGGGAACTGAAGGGTCAATCTTCTTCCTTTTAGGATGCCATCATGGCTGCCTGTGGCAGGGGTGTTCTCTTTAATAAGGCATTCTTTCTATGAACCCATCCATACTCTCTTTTTCTTATCATAGTGGTTCCACTTACGAAGGAACAAACACATCTATTTAAAACAGAGGCAGTTAGTTTTTATTAAGACTATTTGAAGGAAACTCTTTGCCCAACAGTTCTGTTAAATATACAAATGTACTCTGCTACGGTCAATGAGGTAATGTTATTTTAGTGGAACTGGCACATATACGAATAGCAAAAATTATGGGGGAAAAGGGAAGGCTAACACTGTTAAATTTAAGCACCCAAAAGGGTATGACTGTTTTTTGGCAGAGACTGGTAATTTTGTTCTCCTTAAATCACACTATAGGAGGGTTTCTTAAAAGGCAAGAGAAAAGCTCTGTGACACATATAATTAACAACTTAAATAGCTCCATAGCAAAAAGGACCTACACACCCAAATGGTATGGCCAGTTTCTCTTTCCTTATGCTCAGGCCAAGGAAGTAACAACAGTAACCACTGTGCTTTTGCAATACCCCTTCCAGTGACTCTCTTCGAGATGTCTACACCCACACCCAAGGGTGTGACTTACTTTCTTCTGGAGGGCCTCGTTCTCATAACTTAAATCTATTTTAAATTTTTAATAAACCCTGACTCTGCCTCATAAAAAAAGGAACATCACTTCCATTCTTGGTAAGCCATACAATTCCCCAAGGTAGACAGTATTGTTCTCATTTTGCACTTGAGGAAACTTTCAGGCCAAGTCAAGAACTTGACTATGGATTCCATGATAGGCCCCCAAGATGTCCTAATTCCCAAAAGCTATGACTTTGGTAGCTTTGGTTCAAAAGGGATTTTGTAGCTATGATTAAGTTGAAGATCTGGACCTGAGGAAATCACCATCTTAGTAGACCCAAAGTAATCTTGCAAGTTACTGTAAGAGGTGATGGTGTTAGGGGTAATAGTATAAAGGACAACAGTGGAACTAGAAGATGGAGCAATACCATGAAGTAGCCATGGGCCAAGGAGCCCAGGGAGCTTTTGGTAGCCCCAAACCTTCAAGGCACTGGAGTGCCTCTGAAGGAAGCATACCTTTACTAACACTAGTTTTAGCCCTGGTAAAATTACACATACTAAACTAAAAATACAGATCTCCTGGAATGTAAGGTGACAAGTTCCTTATCAAAACACGATCTGACAGTGTAGCCCAAACTGGCATAGAACTCAGCATGTACCTCCAGCTACTGAGGTACTACTCCAGTCTACCTCTGCCTCTTGTATGCTCCAATAACAGGTGTGAGCTACTGCACCCAGCTAGATCATTGGGCACATCAGGCCCCAAATGATCTCTACATACATGGCCTGTTATTTCAGTTGTTATAGTCATTTGGTGTTAGAGAATGCTTTCCACATAAATTGTGAATATCTCTGGCAAGTTCTAAAAGGCATTGTTCCTTTAGAAGGGATTGAGCTAACCTCAGCTTTTCTCTTATACTAGGTGATTGTACGCAGCAATGATTAAGTTGGGCGTTTTGACTGGGTGAGGACAGCACTTGAGTTTATAAATCACCTTGGTCTCTTGTTTGAGGGACACAGAGAGTGCTGACAATTAAAACTGACACCACTCGAGAGTAACTGGTACTGAATGCCAAATGTCAGTCAATTTCAAACTACTTTTCCATTGGCTTGAGACTGCTGCTGCTGGTCTATATGGAGAGTTCCAGGACAGCCAAGGTTACAACAGAGAGTGCTGTCTCAAAAGGGGGATAAAGGGGACTTGCCTTTTGTAACTCCTTTCCAATCTACGATCTCTTTCTATAAACTGAAAGATAAAACTGCACAGCAAGGCTGGTAGGTCCTACTCAAAGCAGAAACAATTCTTATTTCTCAGTATCTATCCTCACTCCGAGGACCTCTAATGTCTTAACCTAACAGTTCCAGGACAAAGGCTCCTTCACGTGGGTAGGATATGGAAGGTTTTGAAAGCTCATCAGCTGCACTGCTGCTCACTGCAAAGCCTTCTGAACAGGCAGAAAGGAACTGGAAACATAAGTGTGCAATCCCGAGACGTCCATCCTGCTGCCTAGCTTTCCTTTTCTGACTGAATTATCCCACACATTGGATATGGAAATTAGCTCTCATAACTGAGGTTTTTTTTGTTTTTTTTTAAAGCCTTGTAAATTTAAGGATGTGCTGGGTGTATGAACACATGTTGGGTAGGGTTGACTGCTGTCCTCCTTTAAGCATAGCAGCTGGAACTACTCAAAAGATTCCCAAGATCTGGCTAGTCATTTCTTCCCAGAAGGAGTGAGGAGTGTCCTCAGATCCTCACACTTGATTTTGGCCATTGGCTCCCACACGTCCCTCCCAGCTGTATAGATTTCTGTCCAGCTGCATATGGTGTCAGGAGGTGACAAAACAGCTGTGGTATGAGACTTTCAGTAATAAAAGCTGCTTGGGGGTTACTTATGCTACTGCCGGTAAACCAAATCAACTCACTGGCTCAGCAAGCTGGCCTGGCTCTATCTGTGGTGAGCAGACATTTACTCACATTTCCCCATGAAAAGTTCAGGCAGTAAATGGGATCTTCACAGTGCCTAGGGCTCCCCCCAAATCAAGCAAATCTCATGTAGGATAGATACTGTATCAAGAATTTATTAGATACTACAAAGGAGAAGAGGCCATACATGTTCCTTTGTCTCTTGTTCTAAGTGACAGCAGCAGAGCAGCGGGATCTGAAAGACAACAGATTTTTATCCCCTACTGGAATGTATGCTGCTGCCTCTGACCTTGATACAGCATGGATTTACAGCTGAAACAATTGCCAGACAACCCGAATAACACAGCAAGGGTAGTGAGGAACTGCTGGTAAAGGGGCCTGGATGACTAAATATAGCAACACTTGACAACATTTTTTTAAACAACACTATATAAAGTTGAAGGCACATCTTCGGCAGAAATATCAATTACATGCACACGAGAAAAAATAAACTAAACTACAGAAACGAAATATTGCACAAAGTTGCCCGCTCCTGTTTTGGATTCTAACCAAAGTTTTACAATACATTTCTTTAAAAACACAAGGTTGAGACACCTGGTTCTGGCTACAAAAGTTAATTATTATCAAAGTCATTAAAAAAGCTAATGTGATTAAGAAATAAGAAGTCATGGTTTGTGTTTTATCTGGTTACTCATACCAAACTAAAGGACTTAAGAAAGTTAGTGTAAAAGTTGGTAAAGATTTGGCATGAATCTGTATGTTTATATTTGGTAAAGAAGTAGTTTTTTTTTAAATACAGAAAACAAAATAACCCAAAGGAGTGATTATCAGGAATGTCTATATAAAAAGAAGGAGGAGGAGGAGGAGGAAGAAGAGGAGGAGGAAGAGGAGGAGGAGGAGGAGGAGGAGGAGGAGGAGGAGGAGGAGGAGGAGGAACTTTAACCAGATGCCTCATACAAAGAAAATAACAAAATAGAGTAAAATAAATATTATGAAAAATAATTTTAAAACAGAATCTACACATAATGAAACAATCCTCTACTATACCATTTTGATTTTAAGCTGTGTACAGAAAAGATATGCACACTCACATTTTTGGAAACATCTTGTCTACAGTGCTATATCAATCATTTTCTAATCTATCTGAACGAAGAAACATTTTTAAAAAATTAAAGCATAATATAAAATTATTTGTTCATAAGGCATCAAATTTAACTTCCTAAAAGGTTGATACTAAAGTAGGAAAAGCAACATTTCTATTTCACACCTAACAACTATACTTTTAAAACTACGAGACTAAATATTCTAGTTATGTTTTAATATTTAAATTCAAAAGGCATCTTTGGATATTTGAGTTAAAAGGTGGCCCCTAGCTGAATCCACATTAGCACTGGACAATAAAGTGTCCATGGTACCTTTTGACAGGGACAATGGTTGCTGACTGAGTACAGAAGAGTGGCAAGGAAAGTATAAAGAACCTCAAAACAGATGTATGCTCTCTCTTCCTCTCTGTCTCTCTATGTATGTATGTGTATGTATGTATGTATATGTATGTATATGTGTGTGTGTGTGTATATACACACACACACACACACTCTGTCTCACACATACACACACACACACATGCACTTACCAAACCTGTTTTGAGCAGTGGCTCATTACTTAAACTAGTGGCCAATTGAAAGCAATGTGCTTGATCCCCTCTCTAATTGACCCTCTTCTCCTAGGAATACAGTTTCTCTCAAACAGGTTTTCTGGTAGTGAGACATGAAATGCTATTCTCACTGTCTAACAGCATGAAGTGGAGGCATGAGGAGGACTCAACAACACATACATAACAGAAAGAGAAGCTGGCTGATGACTGGGGGACTTGTGTTCTCAATTTAGATCCAGAGCAAGAAAGAACTATTATACATCTCCAGTTTAGCTCTTTCTTCTAGAAGCCAATGAGCTATATTATGATGATCTGCTAGAATTAAGAAACAAATATACAACTCAAACTCTTAAGAGAGCATAACTATTGGTTTAAAATATAGTTTAAGCATATAAACTTATTCATACTTCATTAAAACAGGTTTGCCTTTCTAGATTAATAGCACCTTCATCAAAAGTTTCACCTCTCTAAAATAGCTAAGACAGAAGTTAAGTCTTTTCCAAATCTGGAAAGACAGCATTGAAAAATGTAAACGTTTTTGGGTGTTGGGTGTGAAGAAATAAGAAAGAAAGGTGGTGGAGTGGACAAAACTCATTCTCCGTTTTACTTTATACTCTGGTAATATAAAAATGATTTTTTTATACTCAATATTGACTTGAAAAGGAGAAATGAACATTTTCAGAGCACAAATTACATGTTAGGCATTATGCCAGTAGCTTAAAGTATGGCATGAAAATAAAAGATTAAGAGTTTATAAGGGCCGAGCAGTGGTGGTGCATGCCTTTAATCTCAGCACTTGGGAGGCCAGCGGCAGGTGGATTTCTGAGTTTGAGGCCAGCCTGATCTACAGAGTGAGTTCTAGGACAGTCAGGGCTACACAGAGAAACCCTGTCTCGAAAAAACCAAAAAAAAAAAAAGAGTTTATAAGCACAAATATTTTGAATGAAAGAACAACATACTTGACTACAAGATATCATAAACCAAGAATATTTGGATTTCTCTAGTACAGTTTTGTATGTATTTTGATAAAAGCATCTCTGTGTGATAAGAATATTTTAAAGTTATTTCGATAAGTTATCTAAAACATGAGGTAACTAGAATGTTATTAAGTTACAATATACCAGCCAAGTGATTATATCCCAAAAGATGAATTTAGTGAGTTCCAAGTACTTTTATATGGCCCGTATATATTAATATATTAGTGTTAATGTTTAAAGATTTTTTTGTGAAAGAGGTTCAAATGTTAAGTTTCTAGACTGGGACTGATGGACAGACTCCATCTACTATGAACAAAGCTGAACTTGGCAGGAGAGAATTGAAAGCTAGCACAGAGCTAGGAAAACTGAAGGAAGATTTTGAGATTTCTGACAACAGAGGAGAAACAAAAGGGTACAGAACTCTGTACACTTTCTGGTCTTCTGAGCTACACTGTATGATTAGAAAAGTGAGATTTCAGAAGAGCTGCCAGTTATGAAAATGTTTTAAGACAGGGACTTAGAGTATATAGCCAAGGCTGGCTTTGAACTTGTAATCCTCCTGCCTCATTCCAAGTGATTGTTGTCAGCTATTTTTACTCAAGGAAAAACTACCTAAACTTGGCTCACTTGAAAGAAGGTGACAAAAGCTATCCTGTAGGCTTTTAGGAACTAAAGGACAAGGACACAGGAATTATGAGGTGAAAGCAAGCCTACAATAAATAAGGCACATCTATTTTGAGACAGTTGCAACTGTTTCCTTCTAAACTAGGTGGTTTGTACAGTGCTTTAAAAGCCATTGGTCTCCAGTGGGGCAAGGCTATAGGCTCAAGAATACCCTCAAAATCATGCTCTCAAATCTTCTCAGTTTTAATCATCCTGTCTTTGGGCACTTTTTAAAATATTGGTCAAATAAAAATGATTTGCTATATTAGCAACAAGTTAGCAACTTCTAACTCTAGAGCTTGTTCTAAACTCGCTTCTCTCCCCTCTGTATCCCTAATAAAACAAAAACTGCTGGGAATTTATTTTAGATAATGCCAGGTTCAGAGCTCCTGCCCTGAGAAAGATATTTTCGCTATTATCAAGTACAACTCAGAGAGAATCTTGCACATGAGAGCATGAAATTGACGTAAGATCCTTCTACATCAAGTAAGTGCTGTGTCAGTGCACATGAACTTCAACTAGCAACAGCCCCCAAGGCCTTTTACAGAGTGGTGTCGTCATCTTCCCGGAAGTCTCCCACCAGAAGTGAGTGCTTGTCAGGTTCACTAGTAACAACGCTGTTCAGGGAGCGTTTGTCAGACAGCAGTGAATTTATGGAGGCTCTGCTGTAATTGACAATCCGGTCCAGCAAACCCAGTCTCGGAGAATTTCTGGAGGCATCATCTATTCCAACATGAACGCTGATTTCTGAAGGACTCCTCTGACCTGTGTGGCTCCGGGGACGCAACTCATACTCATAATTGTCATATGTTGGTTTCCTGTAACTGGATGTAAAGTTAAAGCAACCAAATGTTATCTAGATGTTTGCTGTAGGTACAAACAGAAGATTTGCCCAGTATGAAATATGCAAAAGTGGCTACTGCTAGGAAACTTGCTTGGAAAGAACACTGAGCCCCACTTTGGGTTTATGTCTGCAATGCATACACTACATAAAAAATAGCAATTACTTATTTTCTTTTTGTTTGGAAACAGTGTCTTTACTATGTAGCTTAGACTAGACGATTTGATTCTCATCCCTTCCTCTGAGTGCTGGGATTACAAGTGTGTACCACCACAACATACAGCTTGCTAATATTTAGTAGTTACTACCTAATAATTCTTTTTTCTTTCTCTTTCTTTTTTAAAATTTATTTTATTTTTAATTGATTTATGTATTTACATCCCAAATGCTGCCCCCCCTCCTGGTTCCCCTTCCAGGGTTCCTCCCGACATCCTTCCACCCTAGTTGTTTGGGAGTCTGGAAAGATGGCTCAGTGGATCAAGTACTTGCTATGTAAGACTGAGAACCTGAGTTAGGCTCCCCAGCACCCACAGAAAAGCCGAGGGTGGCACCTGGCACCTGTGATCCTAGCACTATGGAGGTAAAGCAGGAATCTGGAGGCTCATTTCCAGTTTAACTGAACTGGTGAAGCCCAGATTCAGTCAGAGACTCTAACTCAAAATATAATGTAAAAAAAAATAGAAGACACTTGATGTTGACCTTTGACCTCTATGTACATGTACACACGTGCATGTCAGACACATATACACAATTATTTTGGCATGCCCCAACAATACAAGAATCAAACCTACTAAGAAAACCTGGCTGTTAGCCTATGAAATAGCAATATAAGCATGCCATCATACTCACAGCTTGAGGAAAAGGGAAGAAAGTACTACAGAGACAGATGAAGCGGCCATTGCTGCAGATCCCATCCAGGGTTGTAAAACCAAACCAATAGGCAGAAAAACTCCTGGAAACAAGTTTGGATTAGAGTAGGCAGTACTAAGTGAATTATCAACATATTTCTAACACATGCACAATCTTAGTCATGGCTTCAGTGTTTTGTCCTCTTGTTTGTGGAGAGCTGTGCTGTTGTCAAGTTTTCCTCAGTAGAGTGCTGCCATAAACCTTCTTGTGCATTATTTCCTGCACTCATGTCTAAGAGTTTCCCTAGGGTGCAAGCCAGAGGGGAGAGACTGCCATGTGCTAGCAGCTGTAGTTGGATATTTGTCACTTCTCTAGTGTACCTGGATTCCCAGACACCGGCCAGCTTGCTGTCCTTCAGCCTCCCAGCCCTGCATAGGCACAGGTGCAGCCGCCCTGCACCAGGAAGGCCAAGCTCTATTAACTCATACACACTTGCTTTCTCTTTCCTTCCTTCCTTCCTTCCTTCCTTCCTTCCTTCCTTCCTTCCTTCCTTCCTTCCTTCCTTCCTTCCTTCTTTCCTTCCTTCCTTCCTTCCTCCCTCCCTCCCTCCCTCCCTCCCTCCCTTCCTTCCTTTCTCCCTCCCTCCCTCCCTTCCTTCCTTCCTTCCAGCAGGGTCTCTCTATGGAGCCCTATCTGGACTCAAACTCACAGAGAACTCTGTCTCCTAAGACAGAGATTAAATTAGTCATGCAATATCATACGTGAGCCAAGTTTTTTGTTTTAAGTTAAAATTTTAAATCTGTGTGTGTATGTACCCATCTGCCATTCTAAGTTTTTCCAGGCAATGTCATGCTATGTAGTCCTGACAGCTGGAACACAATATAGCCAGGCTAGCCTTGAACTTGCTGCCTTTGCCCCACAAATGCTGGGATTACAGACGTGAGCCACCATGTCCAAACACACTGGATTTCAGTAGACATTTTAATGGTTGCTCTTATGTGGATGTAGGTTTGACAATTTAATTCTATGAGCTTGCCTAGATTTTTCTATTTTTCTTACAGTAATCACTTAGATGATTTTTAAAAAATCTTTTGCTACATGATTTAATCTTACTGAACATTGCTTATCAGCATTTATGTGCCCCCAGGCTAAATATCTCTGTAGTTAGTTTACATTTCAAGCCAGAGAGAAGGAGAAAGTTTATTTTATTAGTTCCTCATTTTATTAGTTCTCTGAGAATGTTCTCTCTTGTCATTATTAATGTAGGAAAGTCACACAAGTCTGTTAGTGTTTATTGCTCATATTCCTACAGTCTCTGTCACCTGATTTCCCAGTCTAAAAGAATACCTGCTGACTACAACAGAACATTACATGAAAAGCAGGAAATTCAGAACTACATGACAAGAGCAAACTAATGCAAAATAACTGGAAGGAAATTTAAAATGGTAACAGTGGTTATATTTAAGTATCAAAATTATGTATAAATTCCTTGTACATAGTAAAAGTAAGTGAATAAGTAAATAAATTATGTATTTTTAATTTAAAAAATACTTATTTTTAATTTTAATTCTGTGTGTATACCTGTGTGTCAGCACAGATTTTCTGTACCATTTTTTCAACATTTACTTAGGTGTGAAAATTTTCTAATTATAACACTAGAGGGAAATGTTTTAAAGTATTAAGATGTTTATAAATTTTTAGGCTACAGTAAACTTTGCTGAACATTACTGTTTTTAACAGTGCCACTCACCACACTAGCAGGGTATATGTAAAAACTAAGGTTAGATGTAAAAATACTAAGTCTATTCTTCTAATGTCATAGGTATCTAATAACTTTAACCATAAAAGAAAAAACTATTAAGAGTCGCATACCAGCAGCGATGGGAATTCCAACCAGATTATAAATGAGAGCAAAGACAAAATTGATTCGAATCCTCTTGACTGTTTTCCTTGACAAGTCAATACTTGCCACAACATCCAAAAGGTCATTCTGAGAAGAGAGATCAGCGATATTAGTGACATTCCAATTCATTGGGACCGCCTCTATATGTCACTGTACAACAGAATTACGTATGCCATGAGACACACTGGGAATTAACACAAATTTCAAATACTGCTAAGCCTTAAGTCAAGGTTGGAAGACTTTTTTTTAGAATTTTTTTAACAATTCTGAAAATATTTTCATGTTTGTGTGCTAGTATAATGACTGAATACTTAAATAATGTCAGTGAATATTATTGCAAGATAATTATATTGTTAAATCTTATTTTTCACACCAGAAGCTTGTGATTCTCATTTGTATTGCTGGTCTGAGAAAGGCAGGATATAAGTAGTGAGATTATCCATCTGTTTACTCCAAACTCTGTGTCTTCATAGCTAGGAACATGGGACTCAAGCCAGGACCACTACACAGTTTGTTTATAGTACTACCACTAACCATGTCAGGCAATCTGCCATTCCTCATGCCTCAGACCACAGGACCTACTCTTAGTGTAGTACAGCCCGCTACCTTACTGCACCATGGGAGCTCCAGGACTTACCCTTATCAAAACCACATCAGCTGCTTCGATGGCTACATCTGTGCCTGTGCCGATGGCAATTCCAACGTTTGCCATTGCCAGAGCTGGAGAGTCATTGATCCCATCTCCTACCATTGCTACACGTTTTCCCTCCTCTTGAAGCTGCTTTACCTTAGCAACTTTGTGGGAAGGTAGAACTTCAGCAAACACCTTAGTGATGCCAACCTACAAGAAGAAAATACTCAGTTCATTTCAGGAAGTAATATTAAGACCTGCAAATAATGCTGAGCTAAGAATAGTGAGCCATCATTTTTAACCTGCCAAATATTTGCATCTTGAAAGAGTAAAAATAATCCAGTGATAATGGAGAGAAATAACCATTCTTCTTCTTTTTTTTTTTTTGGTTTTTCAAGACAGGGTTTCTCTGTGTAGTCCTGGCTGTCCTGGAACTCACTCTGTAGACCAGGCTGGCCTCGAACTCAGAAATCCGCCTGTCTCTGCCTCCCAAGTGCTGGGATTAAAGGCGTGCGCCACCACCGCCCGGCACCATTCTTCTTTTTTATGTTTTTAAATTATTTATTTTTATTTTATGTGCATTAGAGTTTTGCCTGCATGTATATCTGTGTGAGGGTGTAGGATCCCCTGGAATTGGAGTTACAGAGAGTTGTTAAGCTGCCATGTGGGTGCTGGGAATGGAACCCAGGTCCTCTTGAAGTGGCGACAGTGCTTTTAACTGATGAGCCATCTCTCCAGCTCTGACATTCTTTTTAATAAGACTTATTCATTTTTATCTTATTTTTTGCCTCTCTCTCTCTCTCTCTCTCTCTCTCTCTCTCTCTCTCTCTCTCTCTCTGTCTGTGTGTGTGTGTGTGTGTGTGTGTGTTAACACTGTACATGTGCCTGGTGCTCACAGAGGCCAGAAGTATGTGCTGGATGCCCTATAACTGGAATTAAAGATGGTTGTGAGCTACTCTGTGTGTTGGGAACCAAATCTGGGTCCTCTGCAAGAGCAAGAGCAGCTAGTTCTCTTAGTGGCAGGGTCATCTCTGTAGCCAGTGAGCAGTTTTCTGCAATGTTTGTATGTACAGAATAACACGGTTTTCAGGGGGACAGCATTTGTCAAAGTATGCAAATCATCTGGTCTGGAAAAAATCAACTTTTAACTATATTCTGAACAGACTCTTTTGTGTCAAAATATGTCAAGGACATTTCTTGTTGCCTGTTTAAAAAATTAAAAATTCAAAACCACCTAAATGTCCACCACTAGGGGAATGGTAACATAAATTATCATCCATCTATACTATAGAATTTCATGCAGCAATCTAGAAGGAATGAAATAATTTTATATGCTAATTTTATATGCTAAGATCTGGGGAATATTGAATATATATATATACACACACACACACACACACGTACATACATATTACACTAAATAAACTGTAAATTGATCCAATTGGTGCTGAAATAGCAGAACTCCATACTTGTATACAGGTATATACAAAAAAGTGATGCAGGAGAACTTGACAGGGAATGTGAAAAACACTACAAATTCTTTGATATTCCTACATTAAAAATGTGCTCATACAATCCTTCTGTAATTTACTAGAAAGGGGCCATCAAGATGGCTCAGTGGGTAAAGGTATTTACCATCAAGTCTGATAACCTGAGTTCAGTCACTAGAATTCACACAGTAGAGGAGAGAACCAACTCCCACAAGTTTGTCCTCTGATCTACGCACACTGTGTGCCACATGCATGTAAATACATTACACCCTGCATACATACCTACCAGGAGAAAAGGCACTCTAAGTTGTTGGTTTTTTTTTAATTGAAAAATGCTGGAGGTTAAACAAATGTAGGCTTAAGAAAAACGGTATGTCGCTCTTTCTGAGCTGATAGCTCTCCTGCAAACATGGCGAACGTTCCCAAGACCCACTGGACAGTCTGCAACAAATGTGGGAAGCACCAACCCCACAAGGTGACCCAGTACAAGAAGGGCAAGGATTCTTTGTATGCCCAGGGAAAGCGGCGTTATGACAGGAATCAGAGTGGCTATGGTGGGCAGACTAAGTCTATTTTCCTCAAAAAGGCTAAAACTACAAAGAAGATCGTGCTGAGACTGGAGTGTGTCAAGTCCAACTGCAGATCTAAGAGGATGCTGGCTATTAAGAGGTGCAAGCATTCTGAACTGGGAGGTGACAAGAAGAGAAAGGGGCAAGTGATCCAGTTCTAAATCGATTTTGTTATGACCTTTAAAAAAAATGGTATGTCAAAGAAAAAGAGTCTCACTGGTGGCATCCAAAATGGATCAAAGAGAAACCTGTATGCAGCAGCTTGTTTACAGCAGGGGATGTTGAAGGCTTGACAGCACTGCTGAAAGCTATGTGCATCATTTCAAAGGAAGCATCAACAGAAACCAGTGTTCAGAAATGTCACTCAAATATCCTGCAAACTAAGCAAATACCTTTTCACTTACATCAGTAACATACAAGGTCCTTCTACCATATCATGCTGATTATTTTTAAGCAGTTAGGAATATCTACTTGATAATAATAATGCAAACAATAATGTGACAGTCTTAGCACTTAAATGGAAGAAAAAATATATTTAGAATCAGATGTCAGCACATGTTCCTATCCCAATAACTAAGTAAACCAGTTAATTACCTGAGAAGCAATAGACCGAGCTGTTTTACTGTTGTCTCCAGTCATCAGAACTACTTCTAAACCCATAGATTTCAGAATGTGTACAGCCAGCTCTGCCTCAGGTTTCACAGTATCAGCAATAGCGATCAAGCCACACAGCTCATCTAATACAGGAACAGCAGAAAAACAGTTCAAATATGGTGAATGAAGACTAACAGGATAAATAATAGAATGAAATTTCAGAAGGAAATGAATTTTGTTAAGCTGTTGAGAACTGGTTTAACTGAAAACATCCTGATCTCATACAAACTTTGTATCACATGTTCTGTGATAAGCTTTCATATTTGGCTGTGGAAAATTCATAAAGGAGGTATATTTAATTAAGGTAGTAGTAAGAAAATGGAATGATGTCAATGAACATTTAACCCCCCCCCTTAGGTATTAAACACGTTTTAGCTAATTTAAAAGCAAAGAGCATGAAAAACTAATAGGTGAACAGAGACAAAACTAGTATCTTCTATTAGGGAGAAACTGCATGAGGACTCAAATTCAAATTCTGAAATCTTAATACTGGGCAGTAGGGTCAAGACAGGAGCACTGGGGCTTGCTTGCTGTCAGGCTAGTTCCGGGTTCACTGAGAGACCTTGCATTAACGGAATAAGGTAGAGAGTGACAAGGCAAGACATGTACTATTCTCTGGCTACTCTGTGTGTGTGTGTGTGTGTGTGTGTGTGTGTGTGTGTGTGTGTGTGTATGCATACATGCTGCAATAAAGTAAAATGTTATCCTCTGCTTTTTCTTGTACCTAAAATTAAATCACTACCTTCATACTTAGCAAGGATTACAAATGTTGAATAAATAATCTCAGAACTAGAAATTTACTCTATCAAATAGGAAGCATGTAAAACTTTTATGTATGTTTATTGCACTATTATGGTGAAATATCAAGAATACTTTAGGGCCAGTATGGATGGCTCAGTGAGTTAGGGTGCTTGCTGCCTGACAATCTGAGTTTGATCTTCAAGATCCATATGTTGAAAGGATTCTTACAAGTTGTCCTTTGACCTCCATCTACGCACTGTGGAACATATGCGCTCTGATATATGCAGACAGATAGATAGATACATACATAGATACACACAATATACACAGCAAAGTACAAGTAAAAAGAATAAATTTTTGACATGGGAATGGTTATACTACATGAAGATTATGGGGTGTAGTCATATTTGTAAAGTGCATGCCCAGAATATACAGTCCTGCGTTTTGTCTCTAGAACTGTAGAAATAAATAATAATACAATTATATAACAACAATGAAAAATACTTCTTCAAGTAAAATAAACCACAATGGAATAGTATGTGTATAAGAAATCTTACTTGTTTTTTTGTGTGAAGCTACAGTTTGAACTCAGGACCCTGCACTAGATATGAAAGCCGTGACCTCAAGCATGCTAAGCAAGTGCTCTACTGCTAAGCTACATCTCCACTGGGATTTTTAAAGGGTTTTTTGAGATTTAATGTATATGTTGGTGTCTGTCTGTATGTAAGTATGCACACAGACACCCAAAGAGGGAGACAGATCCTCTGGAGCTAGGATTACAGGCAGCTCTGAACCACTCAACCTGGGTCCTCAGAATCAAACTCTGATCCTCTTCAAGAACAGCAAGTATTCTTAATCACTAAACTATCTTTTCAGCATACGCCCCCAAATAAGATTTTAAATTTTTTTCAACTTTATTGACATCATTTTTATATATAAAGTGCACATATTAGAAGTGGTCCAAGGCTGGAGATGTAGTTGAGTTGGTAGAGTGACTGCTTAGCATGTACAGGGCTGCAGGGTCAATCTCCAGGACCACATAAACTAGGTGTGCTGGTGCACAACTACAATCCCCGAACTTGGAAGGTAGAGAGAGGAGGATCAGAAGTTCAAGGTCTTTCTTGGCTACATATCACGTTTGAGGCCATCTGGAGATACATGAGACCTCATCTTAAACAACAAAAGAGACTGGGGAGAAGATTCAGAGGTAAAATGCTTATCAAAGAAACATGAAATCAGAGTTTGGATCTGTGGAACCTAGGTAAAAAGCCGGATGAGTTTAGCTGTCTGCCTGTAAGGTCAGAGGCGGAGACAAGGGTGACTGGAACAAGCTGGTTGGCTTGACTAGGGGAACCAGTCCAAATTCAGCAAAAGACCTTGCCTCAATATATAAGGCTGAGAGCCATCAAGAAGATATCCAACATCTGGCACCTGCACCCACATGCTAACACACCCAAACATATGCATGCACACCACATATACATAAACACAAGAAAGTAAAAGTAGCAGTATTATAAATATATAAATATACAATATATATACCAACAAACTGGCAATAGAATACATGAAATGTAAAACTTGTGCTATATTAGAATGGTGAGATTATTAATGCTATTTTGCTGTTATTATTTAACTGCTGCCATTTAATCTTGTTTAAATCCATGATTAACTTTCAGGCAAGGGAAGAAAAGAACAAAGGTGAAAAAATGCAAGAAAACTTTTTTTAGAGGCATGGTCTCAGCATGTAGCTTTGGCTCTCCTGGAACCTGCTATGTAGACTAGGCTACCCTTGAACCACCAGAATTCTGTCTAACTCTGTTTCCCAAGTGCTAAGATTAAAAGATGTGTATCACTATGTCGAGTTACAACGTACACTTTAAAAGGGTTTTTCCCCTTTTTCTGGTACTGGGAATTAAACTTAGGGTCTAATCTGAGGTTGTTCTGACTTTTTTTTTCCAATTTAGTGTTTTGCTTTTGTTTTCTCTTTTTTTAAACAGGGTCTCATTTAGCAGAGGTTAGCTTTGAACTCACAATTAAGCCTAGCCTTTAATTACTGGTCCTCCTGCTTCCACCTCCTAAATGCTAGGATTATAGGCATGTACCACTATGCCTGGCTGACTTGTTTTTGTTTGTTTGGTATTGCGAGATAGAATCTTCATATGTAGCCCTTAAAGTCTCACTCTGCCTATCTCAGGCTCCCATGTACATGTGCTACAACTGCTGAGAAAACCCTTAGAAACAATCATAGTTTGTAATACTTTAACTTTGAATTCAAACCTCTTTGAAATAAACCTCACAGTTTAAGTCTCACAGACACATAAAACAATGACACACAGATCACAACTGCGTCAGTGTATTTCAGAGAAACTTTACCATCGATTGTCACCAACACAGCTGTCCGACCTCTTCTTTCATGTTCAATCATAGCATCGTCCACATCGTTACTTATAACAAGACCATTTCTAATCATCCATTCCCGGTTACCAATGAGGACTTTGTACTGCTGAGTATTAACAGCATCTAGAAGTACAGAAATAACATTCAATGAGCTTACTTAACCTTTAAATCCATCTCATGAGGCAAGTTCTTCCTGCCTAACTTTGCAGTTACAGTGCATTTTTGGGAGACTATAACCTATAACAGTCATTTTCAAGTTTTCCAGGAATACATTCTGCTCTTCCATACCTCTGAGCCCATGCTACTATGGACATTCAAATGTTCTTAACCTTTCTCTCCAAATAGCAAATTCCATCACACTGTTGACATGCCAGTTCAAAGGCCGGGGATATAGCTCAGTGGCATGAGTAAGGCTCTAGGTTCAATCTCCAGCAAGACCCGGGGTTGGGGGAGGGGTAAGAATGTATTAGCTCAGAGATTCCCTTCTTACTGAGGTTGTCTCTTTGACCTTCCATCAAGATTCAAATATTTAAAAAAAAGATTCAAATATTTACAGTAAATCAGAAGCTGAGTCTGTAGCTTCATGTAAATATGCAACTATACTTATGTCTCATTTTAAACTTGTAACCATTAATTTTTGTTTGTTTGGCTGGTTTTTGTTTTTCAAGACAGGGTTTCTCTGTGTACCCTTGGCTGTCTTCTACAGGCTGGAACTCACCCTGTAGACCAGGCTGGCCTCAAACTCAAGAGATCCACCTGTCTCTGCCTCACAGGTGCTGGAATTAAAGGCATGCACCATACTAATTTCAAGTGAGCCCTTACCTCTGTTGGACAGATGCTTGACTGTATCTCTCTACTGCATTCTACCTATTTCTTCAGGATGATTATTTGAAATTGCCTCTCCTTTTAAAATTCTAACTTTTCCTCTCCCATTCTTACTCAAGATGCAACTGCTCCTGCTATCAAAAGAGAATCTGTCATGGCTAAATTGCCCCAGCAAGCTTCTCTGCATCCTAGGTGTGCACACCTTGTTTTCCCTGTTATAAACAGAGCCTGTGCCTGCTGAAGGCCAGTCTTTCAACCTGTATGCTAGGTTACCCTCCTTTGCCTAGTCTCTTCTCTCCTTCTGGAATAATCAATTTTCTACCATCTCTGCTGCATATTGTCCTATCTCTAAAAACAGAAGAACCGTCTCTTGAGCTTGCTGCTCTAGCCGTCACATCTCTGCTTCTGTGCACTTCCTCTACTAGCTATTTCTAACTCACCTCTTCCCATTCTCTTTCGAGCCCATTCTAGTGAAGCTTTACTCTCTACTATTCTAAAGAACCATTTCCTCAGTGCTCCAGTGATCTTTATGCTAGCAAACTAGTGATGTCTGAAGAGTTGTTCCAGCAATGATGTAAATGCTCTACACCTGTTCTGTTTAATTCTATAGCCAATATCCAACACATGTGTCTATTGAGGGCCAATATGATTAAAGAGCTGAATTTTACATGAAACTAAATTTTATTAACTCAAAAATTAAACAACCACATGTAACGTGTAATTATTGTATTTCATACCGCAGATCTACAAAACAAATGACTCCCAACTCTGTATTTCTAATTCAATCACTTTCCTGGATCTTCAGGCCCCTGGAGACAATTGCCTACCTAATAATTCCATTTTTATGATATCTCCACTTAGATAGCTAACAGGCATCCAAATGTAACTTCTATAAAACTGGACTCCTGATCTTGTCTCCAATATTGTTCTTCTTGTCTTCCTTATCCTGTTTAATGGTAACTCCAGCCATCTAAATGGTGGGCCACTAACTTTGGCATGGCTTTGAGTCTTCTGTTTTAATTTTTAAAAATTGGTTCTTACGTGTATAGGTATTTTATCTGCATGTATGTCTGTGTAACATGTCAAGCAGTGCCCATGGGAGGTCGGAAGAGGACACTGGATCCCCTGGGACTGGAGTTAACAGCCAGCTGTGAGCTGCTGTGCGGGTGCGTGGAATTGAAATGTGTCCCCTGGAAGAGTAACCAATGTTCTTAATTGGCAAGCCATCTGTCCAGCCCCTTGACTCTTATTTAACTCATTCTATATATCTAATTGGTAATTAAATCTTTCAGCTTGCTCTTCAAGACACACCTGGCATTTGATCACTTCGTACAAACTGTACTGTTATCACACTAGTCTCAGCCGTTGTTAAGTTTTGCCTGGGTTATGGCATTAGCCCACTAACTCAGCCTCTTTCTTTGGTCCTAGATCCCAACTTCTCCCTCGGTGGTGCTGGCGATCCAACCCAAGGCCTCACACATGCTAAGCAGAGGAGAGGATTAGAGAGGTGTACCATTGAGTTACACCTCTGCCCACACTGATGATCCTTTATAGTGCTGCTAACAGTGCAGAACACACAGTAGGTGATGCTGGTGGGTGATTTTTCTATATGTCAGTTACTTAATATGACATCCATACACAAAAAGTCACAAAGAAACAAAAATGGTTAGGAACTAATTATTGTGTAGTCTGTCTAATATAATAGAAGTACAGCTATAATTTAAGACGAGCAAGGTTTCTATCAGCATATGGCAAAGTGCCACTGAAAAGAAATGTAAGTCAAGTCTAGAAAGATAAACAGGGTGATGCTGTTTGCAGGTGAGGGCACTGCAATGGAGAGAATCGGAAATGAAATAATGAATAGAAATGGTAGACCGTAAAGGGGTACCAAAAAAGGAATACCCCCAAAAAACCCTCAAAAACAAAACAAACAAAAAACCAAACCACCACAGGCTACTGCCACGGTTATTTGGTGCTTTCTACTAGGAAGAACCTTTTGCTGAAGACTTACTTATATCACAGAACATGGAAAAGTCGAGCTGGTGCCTAACTAGAAACTTCACTCTTACTGACTAGAGTTCAGGGTACTGAAAGGTACTCTGCATTCCCGCATTCTACTAGAGGAGAAAGGTGGCCATCAATATCACCACTCAACTGCAAACCTTGCAACCTACAACAATGATCTGCCTGTAAGACATATTGGCACAATAGTGGCACGCATGGTATGGGAGTGATGTAACCACTTTTTAATTACATTTAAGGCCTGTGAGATGGAACCCATACCCAGTACTATTAAAGTGACCAAGATCTTGAGACTAGAAAGGTCATGGGTCCAAGGTAAAAACTAATGCTATTATTTTGTTAAAGGAACATAAGAATAAAATGACTCCTAATGATATACTATGATAGCCACAGATCAGCACCTCACTCAACCCACATCAGAGAAGCTTCTTCTTGAAGAGGATGGAAACACAGAGATCCACAACTGGACAATATGCAGATTGTGGATATCCCCACAAGACTCGAGGATCTATGCAGAAGAGAAGGCAGAAATATTTGAGTCAGAGGTGATGGATGACTCCAAAGAAAGAGTGCCTTCTAGACATAAGAGGACTGATGCACATATGAACGCAGACTTTGGCAGCATGCATAAAGCTGCACAAGTTCAAGTTAGATGGGGTCCTGCCCTTAACCAAGAAGCTATCTGCAATTGATACTCACTGTCAAAGACTGGGGCAGGTGGGGACGGGGGTGGGAGGGATCAGGTGGTAGTGGGAGATGAGATGGAACTGAGGAGCAGATGGGGGCAGTGTGGAAACCTAGTACAGTGGAAACTTCCTGGAATCTATGAGGGTGATCCTAGTGAGGACTCCTAAGCAGTGGGGAATACAGAGTCTGAACTGGCCGTCTCTAGTAGCCAGGCAAGGCTTCCAGTGATGGGACTAAGTTATATTTGGTTGAGTTGTTGGCCCAGGGAGTCCTGTGGAGATCTCCAAACAACCCAGGATGATACTAGGACAGAGGTTCGCACTCCACAAATTGACAGCAGGGCCCCCATTACCAAAGACTATATCTGCACAGCTCACTGACCATGTAAAGGTCAAGCTGGTGCCTGCATGGAACCTTCACCCCTATATTCTAGTCTCTTTGGTATGGGCAGGTACTTTGCAGGCTAATCAAAAAAAAAAAATGTGGACACAAACCAAGCCACAAACCTTTTAGACTACATTCTGTCCTGCCTCTATAATATGGTAACGCAATGGTGGTTTAGAACTTGCAGGAGTAGCCAACTAATGTCTGATTTAGCTTGAGGCCCATGCCATGAGACAGCATCCATTTCTGACACTGATTGGATGGTGAAGATCCAGAGACTGGATAGCCCAGGGTGGAACCAAGCATGACTGGTCTAAAAATCAATGAAATTCTTAACGATTTCTGCTATACTCATAGATTGGTGCCTTGTTCAGTTGTCATCAGAGAGGCTTCCTCTGGCAGCAGATGATAGCGGGTACAGAGACCCATACCCAGATATTCATTATGCAGACAGTCTAAATTGGAGGTCTCCATTGGGTCCTTCCCCTTAGAATTTGGGGAATCCCACAGAAAAGGGGGTGGAAATATTGTAGAACTCAGAGAGAGGGGTATGGAGGACATCAGGAGGACATGGCCTACTGATCAACTAAGTAGGATGCACATGAGATCACAGACACTGAAGCAGCAAGCATGGGGTCTGGATGGGTCAGTACCAGGTCCTTTGCATATATGTTATGGCTGTTAGCTTGGTGCTTTGTGAGACTGCTAACTGTGGAAGCAGATGTGTCTCAGACTCTTTTGCCTGTTCTTGGTACTCCTTTCCTCCTGCTAGGTTGCCTTGTCCAACTTTGGTGTGAGGACTTTTGCTTTGTCTTATTCTATTTTGTTTTGTCATGTTTGGATGTTGTCTCTTGCTATTTTCTGATGGGAGATGGTGAGTGGATCTGTGGAAAAAGGAGGTGGGGTGACTGGGAGAAGTGGAGGAAGGAGGAACTGTGGTCAGTATGCATTATAAGAGAAAAAAATCTATTTTTAATTTAAAAAAATGAAAAACAAGGAAAAAAAGAAAAACCTTAAAAAAGAGAAATCTACAAACTACTACAAAGAAATCAACTTACTTGAAAGATGAGCATCAATAATCATAGAAGATGAAGTTGATGACTGTTCATTAATTGCATCAATTTGAACCAGGGATGCATTTTTGATATTATTTTCTTCTATCTTCAAGTTACTTTTACGTAGCAAACCTTCAATATTGGTGACTTTACAGCTAATACCACAGCCTGGTACAACCTGGAAATCTGTACAGGTACCCAAGGTTTCAGTGTCCAGCTCCTAACAAACAGAAACACAACACACTAAATAAACAAACAAACAAACAAATGGTGTAATAGTTTAGGAAACAGTGTTAGAAGAATGAAAAAAGACAGGCATTCAAAATTTTTGGTGCAGGTACAAACTGATAAAACCATTTGTATAAATGTTAGTAATATTCATGAAAAACGAAACTGTGAGCATCCTCATAAAGGATTGTTATAATAAATAACAATTGCACTGATAGATGTTTAACATAAAGACAGACTTGGAGAAACTGGCAAGAATGCTCAGAGTGCACTGAAAACAAAACACCACTCACAGAACCAAATACAAAACAATGGGGTAGACTTGGATTTCCTGATAGGGAAAATTCATTTAATAAAATAAAAAGCAAAGTCACTGTATGAGTTTCTATGTAAAGTTTCGAATGATAAATGCAGGTGAGCATGATGGCATTATCCACCTGGAATCCTGGCACTTAAAAGATGGAAATGTGCGCAGGTCCTGTAAGTTCAGGGTTTACCTGGCTATAAAGCAAGTTCCAGACCAGCCCCAGCTGTGTAATAAGACACTGTCTCAAAAGCAACAAAAAAGTATCATAAGCTAGGTGCAATGACACATGTTTATAGGCCCAGCCATGTAGAAACTGAGGCAGAAACAGCACTTAAGCCCAAGAGCTTAGCACCAGCCTGGACAATATACGAAAATCTTTGCTCTTAAAAGAATGAGGTTTTGCTGAAGAGATGGCTCAGTAGTTAAGAGTACACATGATTCCATCAGAGGACTAGAATTTGGGTCCCTACACCCACATTAGGCAGCTCAGAAATTTAACTTCATCTTCAAGGTATCCAATACCCATTTCAGGTGTGCATACACACACAGAGAAAAATACATTAATGACTAAGCTAAATCATTACATAATTAAATAAATAACATTAACAGACACATTTGTGAACATACCAGAAATTCTTTATTAAAATTTATAAATTAAAAAAAAATCTATAAAAGTGTCCCAACCATTGAGCAAGAATTCACTTTTAAAAATTAGTTGGAGATTCCCAAATGGAAAACATATATTGTCTCTTTAAGATTAGGAGACGGGGAAAATTGGTTTCTTAGCTGAGAGCTTAAACTGTGGATATCATTTATTAAATTTTGAACAGAAGAATTATGATGGGGGAAAGAAGTGAGGGTTCCATTTTTATTACATAAATTATACTATCAAAATACATATTACTTCTATTTTAATTTTTTATGTTAATCAGAGGTTACTGTGTGATAAGATCAGAATTAATTTGTTTTTTTTATGTTTACAGTTGTCTATATGAACAAAATAGTACATAATAATTTTGAGACAAGGTCTTATACAGTCTAAGCCAGGATCAAGTTCACTATGTAATGAAGATGACCATGAAATTTTTTTGTTTGTTTGTTTCTCGAGGCAAGGATTTTCTGTGTAGCCCTGGCTGTCCTGGAACTCTGGAGACCAGGCTGGCCTTGAACTTTGAGATCTGCCAGCCTCTGCTTCCTGAGTGCTGGGATTAAACATGCTCACTTTATTGGTGCCAGAGACCAAAACCTGAGCCTCAAGCATCTAGGCAAGCACTCTACCAACTGAGCTACATTCTCAGCCCCAACCCATTCAATTAAATAAGAAAATAAAATTCTCTTTAGCCTCATACTAACTATATACATAAAATATAATCAAAGGCCAGCCCAGATTTGGTCTGTATCATTCCTACATGAGATGATAACAGAGATATGAAAGATAAAATTGTACCTGCTTGCAATATTTGGTGACAGCTGCTCCTAAAGGATGTTCGCTGTTACTTTCTGCAGTTCCCACAATGGCCAGGATCTTATTGCGTGATAGCTTGGTACTTTCCACGAGAACCTTCACTTGATTCACGACTGGGGTTCCATGGGTAATGGTTCCAGTCTTATCAAATACTACTACCTTTACCTGGAGAAAAGGTACAAACTTAATGTACCCATGTAATAGCATCTTCCCAGAGATAAGAAACAAGTTTATTTTTAACAGACTGATATCTCAATTCTTAATAAATTGGCCTTTTGCTTCACAACTGATCATCTCTAGATGAACAAAAGTCATATAAAGAAATACTCTTGTAGCAATTAATTTCTCTACCCCACAGTTGACTTTTAATCCTGTTAAATGTCTGTGAATCTGTGTTAAACAACTAGAGCTGTTAGTTATGGGTTGGCTATTAATTGGTACTTAAGAGATGTCACTGGCATCTCTAGGGGAAACACAAAGGTTTTCTTTTTTAAAAAGATTTATTTATTTATTTTATGTATATGAGTACACTGTAGCAGTCTTCAGACACACCAGAAGAGGGCATCAGATCCCATTACAAATGGTTGTGAGTCACCATGTGGTTGCTGGGAATTGAACTCAAGACCTCTGGAAGAACAGTCAGTGTTCTTAACTGCTGAGCCACCTCTCTAGCCCCAAAGGTTTTCACTATTGGAGAAATCTGGGTGGTGAGCAGTGACTATAAGAGAAAATGTAAATGTTAGGTTGAAGGGACTACCAGCTGGGGTGCTTTACTTGGCTAGGTCTTGGTGAAGAACTTGGGCTATTAAGAGGAAGCTCAGACAAGCAGTTTGAGAGTCAGCTTGCATAGGAAAAGGGAAGAATCTGGAGTTAGAGACCATGTTCACCTCACTATAAACTTAGAATGAGAACCTCGGAGACTAAACAGCCCAATGAACTGATATAAAAAGATAGGAATAATACTCAAAGTATCATCTAGATGAGAGAAAAACTGCAATGACAGGTATCATGGAAACAAGAGAGGAAAGCAGAACAGGAAATTACAGATCAGATAACAGCATTATGTCAATATTAATTTCTTGATTTTGATAAATGTACTGTGGTCACATTAGGGAGTGTCTTTGGTCTTAGGATGGGTGCCCAACAGCTGCAGAAAAGAGAATACTTTTTTTAGGTTTGAAATTATGGCATTTTTCCCTATAAAAATTAGTACCCTGGGGACTGGAGACTCAGTGCTTAAAAGTGCTTTGTGTTCTTGCAGAGGACCCCAGTTCAGTTCCTAGCACCAGTATTGGGCAGGTCACAACAGCCTATAACTCTAGCTCTAGGGGATCTGACACACCCTTCTGGCCTCCACAGGAACCCATCCACACATGAATATACACATGAAGGTACACATACATGAGTAAAAGTAAGAACTAACCTTTAAAAAATTCCTTAGGACTGGAGAGATGGCTCAGTGGTTAAGAACACTGGCTGCTCTACCAGAGGACCCATGTTTGGTTCCCAATACCCATGTGGAAGCTCACAACTCCAGGGGGATTCAACACCATCTTCTGGCTTCTGTATGCATGTGGTATACAGACATACATGCAACCAATACACTCATACACATTTTAAAAATTCTAGCCTGTATATATTTGCTAGCTATTCAAGGTTCCAGATTTGTTCTAAGCCACATACTATGTATCCTCCATGTACCTGTATATATTTTATATCCTCATAATGAGATTGTATTAGTGGGAGCATGGCTTTAATTGAAGTAGCCTTAATTGAGGCTAAAGTCACAGTGCAAACTGCCAGCTGGTGGCAGCAAAGGCACTGCCATTGCAGGTGTAGCTCCCATAATGCAGAGTCAGACACAAACATGTCAGAAGCACGGGAGGCCCTGGCAAATTTTCCCAGGCAAGTGCTGGAGATGGGTGTAATCAGAGATGGGTTGGAACCATAGTGGCTCTCCACTCAGGGACTACTCTGTGGGAATGGCTGAGGGAGTAGTATTAGAGCACTTAAGTAACCAAGGCAAATCTGAAGATGAACCAACATCACTGCTTTCCTACTTCAACCCTCAGGGTAGTCCCAGAAGAGGTTCAGCCTAAGAACCACAGGCAAAAAACTATGAAACCTATTTCTCAATAGGGTGTGACTCCATGTTTGATAGTGCAATCTGTAGTCCTGAGGACTCTTACCTTATGGGCCATCTCCAGTGGTTCCCCACCTTTGATAAGTATGCCATTCTGAGCACCTACTCCTGTGCCCACCATCACAGCAGTTGGAGTGGCTAGTCCCAGTGAACAGGGACATGCGATACATAGAACCGTGATAGAGGCTTGGAAAGCAAAGCGTATTATGGTTTCTGTTCGGGAGATGCTTCTATTGTAGCCCTTTAGAAGAAAGACATGCACTTCAGTTATTCATTTACAGGCAGAGTTGTTCAAAACAAAAGAAACACTGTTCAATCCTGTCTGAATAAAACCCATGTCAAAGTCACATATCCTACCTGGCTACTTACATATATTTTAGTTAAACATAGATAAACATATTTTCACTTATAAACATGAAAATTGGGGGCAGAATTGGTTAATAAGTCCACTTATGATTCCAGAGTTCCTATAAAGAAAAATAAAGAACACAGAACTCTATAATTTCTCCATATCTAGAAGAACAACTTAGCAACTTTCAAGAATAACATGAGACATAATTCTCAATAAGTTTGGTCTTGAACAAATTCTGATTCTCTTATAGTGAGGCCATAGATTGGGTGTCCATACAAAATTTTAAAGACAATAACTTAAATATTCACTTTAGAGGACAAAGGTTAGAGCCAGCAAGATGGCTCAGCAGATAAAAGTGCTTGCTGTGCAACCTCACCATAGTCCAATCCCATGAGATCGCAGTGGGAACAAAACAAACTCTTGGAAGTTGTCCTCTGTTCTCCACACATGCACAGTGGTGCACATGTTCCAGCATTCACATACACACATCATACACACACACACACACACAGTAAGTGAAATAAAGATAAAAAATTTAAAAGAGGCTGATGAGACTGCTCAGTGGTTAGGAGCACTTAGAACTCTTACAGAAGACTCAAGTTCACTCCTCAGAACCCATATGTGGCAACTCATACCTGCCTCAAACTACAGCTTCAAGGGATCTGATACACTCTTCCAGTCTACAGGGATACTTGCACTCACATGCATAATTCCACACACAGATACAAGCACTTATGCATAATTAAGGATAAGTCTTTAAAATATTTTAAAACATAAAGTTAGAAGAGAATTTCATAAATATCTAGGCATAGACTTTTGTATAGGTCATGGACGAATGTTTTCACATATGTTGTGTGCTCTTACCTCTGTGAATTCAAACTTTTTAACTTAGACATTATCCCTATGTCTCCACATACAAAAACAGAGGCTGAATTCAAGTTTATATATCTAAAATGAGGGATCACTTGATCTACAGCGGCCAAAATGAAGTTCAATCCCTTTGGAACTTCTGACTAAATCAACAAAGGCAAACGGCATTTCAATGCACCTTCCCACACCTGGAGGAAGATCATGTTTTCTCCTCTTTCCAAAGAGCCGAGACATAAGTATAGTATTCTGACTATGCCCATTCAAAAAGATGGTGAAGTTTGTGCTCTGAGGACACTACAGAGTGTAGGCATTCTCAGAAGTCAGAGGCATCAAATCCTGCTGTAGCTGGAGTTACAGATGCGTATGATTTGTCCAATGTGGGTGGCTGGGGATGTAACTCAGGCCTTTTGCAAAAGTAGTATGTATTGTCAACTACTGAGCTATTTCTCCAGCTCCTCAAAATGATCTTTACTTAATGACCTCTACAAAAGATTCACAAAGTGTTCTACACATAGTCAAAAGTTATTATAAGTCACTTACGGGAAAGTAGGTTTCCACAATTTCAAAATTTTGAAATCCAATTATAATCCACACCAAGAGGGTAACAATGGAAACCAAGACGATAAAAGGAACAAAGTAGCCACTGAGTTTGTCTGCAAACTGCTGGATAGGAGCCTGGAATTTAGAATAATAATGATGATGACGATGATTATGATGAGTGCCTTTAAGTCTTTTCTCTAATACTGAATACAGAGTATATCTGGTAGTTAGCACAGACAGAAATATCTTAACAAACTACATAAATGCAACTAGGATTAATCAAAGGAAAATACACACGATTCATACTAGAAGGGTTTAATAAGCACACCTGCTTTTCCTAGCAGACTAGGTTACCTTTGATGTTTGTGCCTCCTCTACAAGTTTGACGATTTGAGAAAGGGTTGTATCTGCTCCCACATGTGTTGCTCGGATGAGGAGAGATCCATTCTGGTTAATGGAACCTGCAATCACTGTGCTGCCAGGTTTCTTAGCCACAGGCATTGCCTCCCCTGAAGAAAGAGAGAAGAGGGAGACATTTATTCATTCACTGTCAACAAATACCTGGAAGGGACATTCTTCTTGAAGTAGGATCTGGACACTTGCAAAGGTAAAGTTGCCCTCCATTTTTTCCTTTTTTTTTCTCACCCAGAAAATACAGGGCTATATAACCTGGAAGAGCTTCCCACATTGAGGAAACTGCAGGCAGTCTGTAAAGAACTCATATTCTTTTATTGGTTCTCCTTTAGTGTCTGCTTTTCATTATCACTTTTGATTCATTTCCCTCTCATGTCATGATCCTCTGACAGAGCATACCTGTGATGAGGGACTCATCTACCATAGAATGCCCTTCAATAACACGGCCATCCACTGGAAATTTGCCTCCTGGAACGACCTTAATGATATCTCCACGTTGTACAAGTTCCACATCCACTTGTTCTTCACTGTACATGAGTTAACATAAAAAGCATCATGGCATCTGCTTCTTATTCTACCCTTCACACACACAATTTAGAGACCATGTCAAGCTTATGACACTGTAATTACTACCAACAAAACCTGGATCCAACATCACTGGTGGTGATGAACAAAGTCTTGGCACAGAGCAAGCACTCTAAATATTTATTCAATAATCACTGAATGAGTTAAAGCTTCAAAAAATAGTATCATAGTCAGGCATGATAGAATTCACCAGTAATCCCAACATTTGGGAAGTGGAGGCAGGAGGATTATGAATTCAAGGTCAGCCTGTATTACCACGAGACCCTAACTAGCTATACATAGTCGATGTCAGGTATCTTATGTTTCTTTTTAACAGAATAGCTCCTTCATTCTTTCCTTTCTTACTTCTTCCATTAGTCAAAGGAGGTATCACTAAGGGGAAAAATAAGTAAGCACTGAGTGACCATGCACTTGTCTGACATACTTAAGGGTTTCAAATCGTTTCCTAACACCAGAAAAATCCTGGAGACAGAACCCCAAAACAAGACCTTATGTCAAAAGATGGGTAAGGTGAGAAGTTGGCCCAGATTATTCTCAAATCCATGATTTTCTTGCTTTAGCTTCCAGAGTGTTAGGATTACAGGTATATGCCACTACACATGGCTTGAATATGTCCTTTGGGGGGGGGTGTTCTTGAGACAGGGTTTCTCTGTTTAGCCTTGGCTGTCCTAAAACTCACTCTGTATACACCAGATTGGCCCTAAACTCACAGAGATCCACCTGGGTCTCCCATGTGCTGGGATTAAAGGCATATGCCACCACCATCCAGCTGAATACATCATTCCACAAAGAAATACTATAGAAAATGTACCTCAAAAACTATGTGCCTGGTATTTACATTTTATTGCAACAACAGAAAGAAAGATGAAACAGATAAAGTAAAGCATCATAGGATGGGGATAATTGTTAAATCTGAGACCCAGATTACGCATTATGACATTCCTTACTTCTGGATACATCTCAAAATACGTCCATAAGAGAAGGCCAGTAAAGCTGGCTCAGCACATAAGGGCATTTGCTACCAAACCTAACAATCTGAACGCTATCAGTAGGGCTCACATGATTGAAGGAGAAAACTCCCATGAGCTGTCCTCTGACCTCCACACATGTGCCATGACATGAGTACCCACCACAATAAAATGAATGTAACAGAATGTTTAAAAAAAGTTACAAAAGGAAAGAAAATGAAGATAAATACCTCAGGAGGAGATTTTCAGAGTTAAGAGTTACAATAGTTGCTTCTGTTGCTTGTAATGAAATTAGCTTTGCAAGAGCCTCAGAGGTTTTGCCCTATAAATTAAAACACAATAACGATGCTGAAGAAAGTGTGTTTAAACCTAAAGATGTAATCTTTCAACATTTTCTCAAGCATCAGCTTAAGAAAAACATCTGATCAGAAAAAATTTACATTGGAATATTAATAATATAATTTTAAACACATTTTAAAAGAACTAGGTATAATTTATACAGAAATACAAACTAAAAGAAAATATCAGGAATCTAATACATGCATGAACAAAGCACATGAATAAGTAGATTATTCAAGAGGGATTATAATTATTCTATGTATAGGTAGATTTTCTACACTACTAATAGAAGAAATGCAAACTAGAGCCCTTCGCAATTCTAGTTAACATCTGCCAACTTAGTAAGGATTTAGAGAGGATGCAATGGTGAGGACGTTGTAGTAAAATCTACTTTGCTAACAGACTCTAACTGGCAAAATTTCCCACAGCTAATAGCATGAGACCATGGAAAGATTATGCCCTTTGAGACCACAATAATAAATAATATTTTTTCTAATTACTCCTAAGGTATTCATCTCAGAGGGAATGAATGTTAAGATATGATTATGTTCAGTGTAGTATTATCTAAAAAAAAAAAGAAAAAATAACTCAAGAAGGCTAGAATGGTTTAGTAAATGAGAACACACTGACTTGACAGAACTAGCAAGTGATTGCCTAGACTGTAGTTAGGGAAAAACTGTACAACACTTAGGGTACTGAGATACACATAGATTATGCTTTTTAACTCAATTAAACATAAAATTACATGGAGCAGGATTAGAAACTGACCTTCACCACAGCATGGAAACATGAATGAACTTTGAGACCACTGTTTTAAGCCACATGGCTAAATCAATTCTCAAATAACAATATGATACGACTAATAAGTACTTCTCAAATGGTTCTCACAAAGTACCAAGGGTATACTCCAACCCTGGCAGTAATATAAACTTGATAAGTTTACTGAAGATATTGCTAGAACTAAAATGGTTAACTACATAAATCAATGCATATTTCTAATGAGTGGTCTAGATCTTTGATCCACTATTTTAACAAACATCACCCTTTCTTACTTTACCTTCGCTATATGTTCCAGCCATCGGCCTAGTGCGATAAACACAAACAGCATAGGAGGCGTATCAAAGAAGGTAATAGGGTTCACTTTGGCTCTCTCATACATTGCAACCAGAAGAATAACCAGAGAGTAGGCAAATGCAATGGTGGTTGCCAACACAATCAGCACATCCATATTTGCTGTCTTATGCTTCAGTGCTTTGTAAGCCTGAATGTAGAAGTACCAGCCTCCACAAAACTGAAACAAAAGAGTGAATATTACTGAATTTTCCTAAACCTAAAATTCATATGTATACCTAAGTAAACTTAGCGTAAAGTATCAATGTTTACTTCCTTTGCCTTTTAACTAGTCCATAAACACGTCATAGAGCCTCATATGTAAGCCCATGTTGGCCTTGAATTTGATAAGACCTTGGGATTACAGGCATGCACAACCCTACCTGGCTGTAAGGGAGAGGTTTTGAGCAGGAACAAGTTTGCATTTTAGCAGAGGTATGTACAGAAGGGCTTCAAGTTGTGCAAGACACCAGGGATCTATGATCCAGTGGATACTTCAATCCATAAAAAAAAAGTCAGATGGCTGCTGCAAGTTTTCTTTTTCTTTTTTTTGGTTTTTGAGACAGGGTTTCTCTGTGTAGCACTGGCTATCCTGAAACTCTCTCTATAGACCAGGCTGGCCTCAAACTCATAGAGATCTGTCTGCCTCTGCCTCCACATTTTCCTTTTTGATTCTAGCTTAAAGAAGTAAACTAGGAAGATAACTTAAAAATTCTGGAAAGTTTTTTTTCCTTTTTTAATATATAAAACTTAGCCCCTTTCCAAAAGTCAATCACAAGCCACGGGTTCTGGAGAGAAGTGTAACAGGAAAGTTTGTCTTCCATTAGTATGACTAGTACTGAGTAATTGTTAGTACTACTGCCCTTTGTTTTGCTTTGGGTTTTGGTGGTGCTGGGATTGAACCTAGGGCTCTTGGTACATACTAGACAAGTAATCTACCACTGAGCTACACACTCAATCCGCACTTCTAAACCTTTAGTGAAGATCAAATAATGGACTTGGTAATGTCACTTGCCTGTACAGGTAGACACAATAAAAGGGACAACAAATTCATAATGGACAGTCCTGGCAGCATCTGACGCTCCAGAAACATAGACGAATGCATGTTGATCATTTCTTCATTACTCATGTTCTGATTATGGTGACGAGTTGCAAGGTGGTGATCCATAACCATCATATAGATCATCAGTCCCATTACAGGGATACAGAAAAACAAGCTCACAAGGAAAGACCCTCTCCATCTTAAATGGAAAATATTTTTAAAAGAAAAAAAAACACATTTTAGTTAGTGAGTACCTAAAAGTTAAATATTCTATGTCCTATAGGGAAACTATCTCACTCAGTATAAGACAATTGATTCAGAGGACCCAAGTTTAGTTCCCAGCACCCACATTAGCTCACAAGCACCCATAACTTCAGTACTAGAGGATTCAACACCCTCTTCTGACCTCCATAGTCTCCTGCATACATGTGGCATACACTCACATACACATACACACAATTGAAAACTAAAAGTAAATCTTAAAAAATGCTATAGTAAAAATTGACATGCTAACAGGATGTTAAATTTCCAAAAGGAGTTGAAATGTTTTATTGACAATCCCAAAGTGCTTACTGTTTTATTTCTCGTTTATGATCTAAGTGGTTGGCTGATCGATCTTTCTTGACCAACGAAGCTTCAAAACCTAAGCTCTAAGGAAATTCATGAGAGAAACGTCATTTCACTCAATGCAGAGATATTCTAAGCCATGCTGTTATTACTTAGAACAACTGAGTTCAATTCCTGAGTAAGTGTCATTCTGGGGAATGGAAACATGAAGCTGTCCAGAGCTTTCTGTCCTTGACTAATTTGGTTTCTAATTTTGCAAAGAAATTAATAGCACATTGATTCTAGCTACTGTCCATTCTGCTGCTCTTAAACTCACAATTTCACTCAAGTGAAATAGCCATTTTCACCGACAGTGCACAAAATCTAGCACTATATTAAATACCTTGTCCAAGGCCTTGCCTACATAGCCTTCATTTTTGTCCCACCATAAAAAGAACATGAACAAAAGTCCTTTCCCCCAATACAGCTAAGTATAAAAAGGGGACTATACCTCAGTAAGATATACATGGACACAGAGAGTTCTGTAACTGAAAACACCATCTTCTCAACTGCTAGGGAAATGGCTGCCATCTTCTAGTTGCTGGCCGTGTCACATGGTGAAAGTGATCAGCATCAAGTCTCATGGAACTCAACAAATAGTTTCTCAAGTTGTTTCATCTCTAAAGTAAGATGGCAGCCCTGCTCTGAGAATCTAAAACTGAAGCTTGGTAACATATCTGTGTACCTGCTGAAGGTGGCTAGGGTAGATGCTCAGTAATACCAGCTTCACAGATATCAACAGTATAGCTACCTAAACTAATAGGATACTGCCTGAACTATATAATACACTGTCAATCATCAGAACATCAATTTCAGAGCACACCGAAAGTACATAGTATAAATATGCATAATATAAATATAAAATACATATACATTGCTACTTAAGATACATCGAAGAACACAGGATAAACTTAGCACAAAGAAAAGGGTTGCATTTAACTTGAAAGTGTTTTTTGTTTTCTTTTGTTCTGCTTTCCTTTAACAAACCATAACACATCTAATATGATACTTTAATTTCATAGTGATTAGCTTGAGTCTTTCTTATAAATTGTACTTTATATCCATTTCCTAAATACTTTAAGTGATTGATAGTTCCAGCTTAGGTCTGTTCATGATTTAATAGCACAAATGTACATCTAAGTTTCCTGATGAAGGCCATGGAGGTTGGGAGTAACAAAAGCAGACACACTAATGTTCTTCTGTGGAATAGTCAAAGGGGTTACAGTCTTATTGTCTCTATTTAATATAAACAAGATGTGATTCCAGAAGTAGACTGGAAAGGTAAGACAGAGAAGCAAAGTCAAAACTTACTCCAATGGTATGGATAATATCTCTGGGACCAATAATTTCTGGATCATATTTAATATGTGCTTTGTTAGTTGCCAGGGCCACAGAGCAGTAGAAGATTCCTTTGCGTTTTGTGAGAGTTGACTCAATTTTATGGACACAGGAAGCACACGTCATTCCTCTTACCTGTTAAAAACAAAGCCTTTGTTATTACAAATATCCCCTTTCCTCTACAAAAAGTTAGTACTTCTAACTAATAGGACTATCATAACACAGGATTGTCTTATAAGGCTTTATCTGTGCAATAAGTATACTTTTGATATGATTATTAGAATTCTGATTTTATGAGGGAGTACCACCTGTGATGGAGCCGAGGCTTCTTGGAATAATGAAAAAGATCCAGAATTGGTTCTGAAGATAACTGGACTAAACTAGGCATATACTAAAAGCCATGGCATGGCATATTTTCAATGAGAGGATTATGTAGTGTATAAGTTATCTTGATAATTTAACAAAGAAAAAAAGAACTCTATTTTGTTGTGTACATGTATGGTGTGGATGTATATGATGTATTCATGTGTGGGGATTTGTATGTGTGTGCATTCATTTGCAGGCATGTTTGGGGGCAAGAGGCTGAAATTGGATATCTTCCTTAATTGCTCTAGTTTATTTCCTGAGATTACTGAGGCAGCATCTCTAGCTGAACAAAAAACTCATTCTTTTCTGGTTTCCAAGGATACCCTAATACATATGGCATATATTCAAGCACAAGTGTGTGCACAAATTAACTGTTAGGCCATCTATCTGTCCAGCCCATATAAAATACCTGAAGTAATAAGGGCAAGAGAGATGGCTCAGGAGTTAAAGAGTACTTGCTGTTCTTACAGGGGGTCAAGTGGGTTGACTCACAACTGCCTGTAAGTTCAGCTCCAAGGAATCTGACATCCTCTTCACACGCATATGCATTAATAAAAATATTTTAAATAAGTCAAAAAGATAAGTAAATACCTCTCAAATTCCTCCATAAAAGAAAAAACTTAAAAAAAAAAACTGTCTTAATCAATTTGCTTTTCCAGGAAGCATCTATTCAAAACCAAGTAAGAGGTCTTTTGATAAAACCAGCCAGCTGTGTGGCATTAATACCCAGCACTCCCTTCTTTTCCTCTCCATACTGGGGGAGTCAACCAATAGCCCACAACCATGGAGAAAAACTGTGTAGCCACTAGTTATCACAGAACAAAGAGTCCATTCACAGCCTGAATTCTAGAAAACTTATCATTTCTCCTGTCTGATAATTCTTGGAAACCTTCCATGCAAGAATGTCTGCCTTGACTGTAGTTCAATGAGTGCAAAAAGCCTCCTTCCTGGAAAACATTTCTTGGCAAGCAATGGTTTCATTATTTCAGGGAAGTAGACACGAGCTCTCATTCCCAATCAAAAAGCTATCTCCAATTAATAACCATTCACAAAGGAAAAATTAGTTTCTCTAAGAGTATTGCTGAATATAAACCCTACTTAAGCACAGGCCCCATGCCTAGCAGTAGTTGGCCAACACAAAACTAACTCAAAAGTAGTTTTGGACATTGGTTGTCTCATATTGCTTTGTTTGGAATTTTTTTAACCTTATTGTTTTTTTCGAGCATATTATGGTTTCCAATTTTGTGGAGTGTGTGTGTATGTGTATGTGTCTGTCTGTCTGTCTGTCTGTGTACACCTTTCTCATGCTCTTAGTTTCTTTTTTGTTAGATTGTTCATTTTGCTTTATCCTTGTTTGTGTATATTTTCTATTTGCCTGTCTATTTTCTTTTTTTTTCCCCCAAGAGCAGGAGAGGATTTACTGGGGGCTCAGTCATCACGTGAATGCCAGAGGGTATTAAGCAAAGGAGGGAGCTGTGACAAGAACAAAGCTTGTCATGGTAGGGCTGTGCACCCAGGGCAGGTACGGGGAATTCCCCAATCCACACCGCCTCGAAACTTCATAAGGGTTCACAGAAGGAAGAAACACTGTCAGAGCAGGAACCAGGGGCCTTTGGGTGTTTTCTTAAGAGAGAGAAAGGAGTTGGAAGTGTGGGGAGGATCTGGGAGGAAATGAGGGAGGGAAATCATAATCAGAATATATTGTATGAAAATGACTATTTTCAGTAAAAATAAATACACTTTGTATTTTTAACTCATTAGTTAGTTCTTTGAGAATTTATACAATGTATGTGAACATATTGACCCTCTTTCCCACAACTCTTCTTCTATCCTCACTCCCTTCCCTACCAACATTTTGTGTCCTCTTGTTTTTCTTAAACCCATCAGGTTCAATTTCTTTTCTTTTCTTTAGAGTTACTTTGGTGCATAGTTGTTTTATCTTTGTCTTTTATTCCTCTCCCTTAAGCGTGTTTCACTATGTAGTCCACACTGGTCTCCAACTCCAAGGAATCCTCCGGTCTCTGCCTCCTAAATGCTGAGATTATGAACATGAACAACCACACCCCACTCTTTTTAGTACATTGATTTACATGTGGTATTGAGGGGATGACTTTCCAGAGTCAGTCTCTACTTCACCCTGTGGGTCACAAACGCCTAAGCTCTGATCATCAAACTTACAGGCAAGCACTTTTACTGGCTGAGCCATGTTGCAAACTCCACCCCCTTTTTAGTCTTTAAAAAGATAATACTTGCATGCTATGCATTCTATGCTTAAGTCCTAGCCTTCTATCTTCCAGTTTCCTTCATATGCCCACTTTTCCAAGTTTTCTGTGAAAACCTCTTCAAGTTTCTGTTGAAGTTTATTAAACATACAAAAGTTCCTACTTACAACAAGTTCCAGAACGCCATTGCCTTCCCCAGCATTTTCCATCACCATAGCTCCAAATCCCAGCTCCCGAATGAACTCCGCTATCACTCGGGGTTGGATAACAGCTGGGTTATATCTTACTTCCGCCTTGCCAGCCATTAGGGCTACAAGTACAGAATATATTCCTGGGAACATTGATAAGAAAAACGAAGTAGGTAATAGGTTTTACCAAAAAAAGAATAATGCTAAAACGACTTTTTATATTTTTCATCGAACTGAAAAAGTATGAAAGAGAGAATTTGCCAAAATTTAATATTCAACTTTTTATACAAGTCTTAAATCCAAACAATTTAAAAACTGTTTTACAAGGTGGCCTTAGTACCTTTTAATTATGTATATATAAAAGTGGGTAACATTACCATCTTGATGAGCCTTTGCTAAGCTTAAACAATTATCATCAACGTCATCTGACTCAGCTGTGTGTGTTCAAGGCAGGTGCTCACTAGGCAGCTCTAACTGGCCTGGAAACTGCTAAGTAAATGAGGCTGGCCTTAAAGTAGAACTCACAGAAATCTGCCTGCCTCTGTGTCCTGGGTGCTAGGATTAAAGATATGCACCACCCTACCTGGCTCATCTTTTTATAATATTCTTTTAGAGACAGAATCTTGCTGCCACTTGGACTAACATAGAACTCCTAGATACAAGCTGCCTTCCTGCTTCAGACTCCCAAATGGCCACAGTAACTGGGTGCTATTTATCTAATTTCTTACTGATTCTACTCCCTGCCCTCTACTCAGATTATATTGAAGCAAATCACAAACATCTTATCACTTTGTGTGTAAATCTTTAAATATGCATCTCCAAAAGATAGACTCCTTACAAACAAAGTCAGTATCATAGAACATTTGCTTAGTATGTGTGATGTTCAAGACCACACCGCATAAACATCATTTTCACATCTAAAATCATTTTCTTAAACCATTTTCTTTAACAGTTTTCTGTCTAAATTAGGATACAAATAAGATCTATATATTACAATGAGACAAATCTCTATACTGAAGAAAAAAAGCACTTTTAGAAACTAATGAAACCTGGGCTGGATGTAGCTCAGTTGGTAGATTGCTTGCCTAGAACACATGAGATACTTAGTTCCATCCCCAGCTCCCATAAATCAGGGCACAGTGGTACATGCCTGTGATCCTAGCACACAGGAAGTAAAGGTAGGAGGATCAGGAGTTCAAGACTATCTCTGGCTACATAAAGAGTTTGAAGCCAGCCTGGTCTACATCCGATCCTGTCTGAAAACAAAACAAAACAAAAAACTAATTCCCTTCCTAAGACAAAGGAATTTATACACTTGGGAAGTCACTGTAATTATAGTCAAGAATAAGAATGTATCAATCTACACATCATAATATTGTCAAATGACAGCCATTTAAAAATTCTCAAATTTTACTCTTTCATAGTAACCTCAAAAGGTGCAATATAACTTCTTTATAAAACAAATGAGTTCACATCTGAAATGTTGTTTCAGATGCCAATTTTTATTAATAATTTCTACTTCTCTAGGCTAGCTATAGCTATGACTACCAGGAAAATAGTTAACAGCACACAGCAAAAATGGTTTCTAGGAATCTACAGGACTTGGAAGATACCTAAGAAATCAGAACCAAGAATCCATAGGCCTAGGTCTAGCTCTTTGGCTGGTGGTTTAGTCTCTGAGGGGTGTGTGTGTCTTACCTTCTTCTCGTCTTAAATTCCGTTCAATGTTTGCTACACAAGAAGCACAGGTCATCCCAGAGACCTGTATGTAACACTTGTTCTGAACTGGTGTCATCACATTTTCTGGCTCATTAGTTGAAGGCAAAAGAGGCGTTTCCAGTAACGGCTGAGCTATCACTACCAGTGGCTCCTTCATGTCTGCTGGAAAGAGAAAGGTTCCTTTTCATTTATTCTCCAGCTGCCACCTTGTCGTATGTCACAGTCCACACCTCCAGGCCTGTCAACCATCTTTTTAGAATCATCAAGGTCCTAAAAGCCCTCAACGAATATGTAGTTATTACCTATTCCCAACATTGACTTTTAATTTCTGTACTGTCCACCTCAGGGAGTCCCAAGAAAATCTGACCCAAGTGAGTACAAAAAACTTAGTTATGTCAGATTCTTCTAGCCATTATCTTCAAACCCAACACCAAGTAGAGAATAACAAGTTACTGGACAGTTCTTGTGCTTGTATTTAACTACTCTTACCATGCTGTCTATTTGTACACTGGCATCAAGGGAATCTTCTTTATATATGGAAGACACTTTTCAGTGGGTACATGAAAATATCAATAGTGCTGTCCCCCTCTATGTATATATGTATACATATATGTATATATATGTGTGTGTCATACAGTTTAATTTACCAATGAGGCATAATAAGGGTTCAACAATTGATAATAAAATAGAATAATTATAACATTACACTGTTAACCGCTGAACCACCTCTCCAGCCTTCTCATATAGCTTTTTGTACAATGTATGTACAAAATGTACAATCACATACATTGTACAAAACCATAACCACCATATTGGTCTGCCTTTAAGCACGGGTTTTGTTGTTGTTGTTGTTGTTGTTGTTTATTTGTTTGTTTGTTTGTTTTTCAAGAGGGGGTTTCTCTGCGTAGTTCTGGGTGTCCTGGAACTCACTTTGTAGACTACGCTGGCCTCGGACTCAGAGATCTGTCTGCTTCTGCCTCATGAGTTTGTGTACCACCACACCCAGCTGTGCCTTTAAGTTTTTAGGCTCATGATATCCTTAGGCATTTTTTACACACTCCTGACTACTGCCATAGGACTCCGTTATAAGAAGTGGATTTCAGCCAGGTATGGCAGGGTATTTTATACCCTTAATCTCAACATTTAGAGGCGTAGACACAGGTGCCATCTCTGTAAGTCCAAGGACAGTTTGGTCAATATAGTGAGATTCACATCAACAAGGGCTACATAGTAAAACCCTATCACAAAAAGGTGATAGATAGTTCAGTGACTATGAATCATTTCTTGTTGCTAAAAGCCAAATGAAGAAACAAACTAGGAATACAAAAATGTTAAAGATAGCAAAGAAAAAGTGATGATTACCTGGCAAGACAGCATCAAATCCCATGTCTTCAATTGCTTCTCGTAAGGTTTCTGGAGAGGTTAGTAGAGGATCATATTCAATAGTCCCGGTGCTATTTGCGAGGGAAACGCAGATGGATTTTACACCTGGCTTTTTCGATATTACACCCTCTATAGACTGCACACAAGAATTACAAGTCATGCCATTAATGTTTATCACTACTTCTTGGGTCAGAGGCTGGCTGACTATGTTCAAAGGCATCTTTTGAAGAGATGAGCTGGAGGGAGAGCTGGAGGTACTTTCAACTTCACTTGGAATACTAACTCTGTATTGCCCTGGTGAAACGGCCTCTATTGCTTTTCTCAGCATTTCTGGAGTGACTAAGCTTGCATTGTACTTTACAATGGCTGACCTATTCTCTAAAGAAACTACTATACTGCTTACATACTGGAGTGTAGATAAAGCACTTTCAATATTTGACACACATGATTTACAATGCATGCCCTCTATGATGAATGTGGTTGTTGAATCACTGGGATATGATGGGCTCTTTTGCTGAGATCCTTCTGATGATTTGACCGGTGTGTTCTTCAGGCGCTCAACATCAATGGCTCCCAATTTGAGGTACTTCGGCTGTTTTTTTATGAAGGCTGGGAAACCCACAGCTTCAATCTGCTTCCTTATTTCTTCTGCTGTGATCAGATGAGGTTGATAAACAATAGTAGCTTCTTGGTTGTCTAGGGACACTAATTAAGAAACAGAAACATATTTAAGTTAGTTATTCCTGGTCCATTTCAGAGTCAATTGCTCTTTTTCACTCTTCTCAATGCTTTTCCTAAGATACTGTTGCACTTTTCAGAAGATGGGATTGACATACTTTGGAAACAAGCAAAATGGCCACTGCTCCTATGGTCTCCATGTTTCTACATCACTCCAGTCCAAATATATTAGAGATAAAATATACCCAAGGCAGGCTGTACAGGAAGCCTGAACTCCACAAATCACTACCACAGTGCCTTTCCTGCTAAACTAAAGTTCAACTCAAATAACCTTTCATTATAATCATTAACCTCACTGGCATTAATCCTGGGAATATGCTATGCCTCTAACTTCAATGAAGCAGGAAGCAATTCTAGGCCCACGGATTTGAAACTCATGCTTGGGAAGAAAGCAAAAGTTTAAAGATCAAAACAAAGAATAGCTTTACAAAACGAGCAACAAAAAAAAAGACACTTGATAAATTACCTTTAATGCGCTGAACACCTTGCAGTTTTCCAACTTTTCCTTCAATGGTGCTAGTACATGAATGGCAGGTCATCCCTTCCACTTTCATCTTCAGCATGACTTCCCCTGCCTGAGGCGTGCTATGCTCTTCACAAGTTCCTGACTTTTTCTCCTGAGTTCCCATATCTAAACTGAGGTCTGGGACAAGCTCCACAATCTGACTGGCACTCACCACAGATGGGATTATGGTGACTACTGCACTTCTTTGCTGAGGGGAAATCTTAACACCAGTCACACCCTTGGTCTTGAGCAATGTACTTTGGATATGGTCCCAAGGCAGAACCAGTGGAGCAGTAACAGTCAGAAACACGGTATTGGTTAAGACAGGGAGAGGGTTAGCATTGTGGAGAAGAGCATCAAAGCCCATGTCATCGATAGCTTCTTGGAGGGTCTTTGGAGTCTGAAGTTTCGGGTCATAAATAATGGTTGCACTTTTTTCTTCTAGTGAAACCTTTGGGAAAGAAATTTCAGAAGTTAGTTTAACTCAGCTGTATGACATAGGAATTAAGACTATCAATCATCAAGAACCAAGCCCTCTTGAGCCATTTCACATTCCAATGCCTACATCTAGACACTTAGTTCATATACTGGCCTTCTCTGGTAAGTGTAGCTCTCACTTCTCATCAAAAACGTTTCTTTTCTGCAGCAGATGGAGACTATTACAGAAATCCACAACTGGTCAAAATGAGTACCATGAGGTCCTCATCCACAACTGATACATCTATAATACAAATCCTACACCTAAAGCTCAGGGAACATTGCATATGAGTGGGCAAAATCTTTAGAGCCAAAGGACCAGCATCTGTGAAACCACTGCAAGATGGTTGCCTAAACAAGACCTGCACAATGACAATATCAGTTGACATATCAGTGTGGATGGAAGAAATCTCACGGGGCCCTACCTAGCCTAAATGGAGAGATACAGCCAGCTAATTGTTACAGAGAGATGGAGGATCAGTCTTCTCAAGGGATGGTGGTCATTCCTAAACATATGAATAATACTAAAAGGACTGAGCAGGAAGTATATATGTGTGTAAGGGTGGTTCTAATGCTAAGGTCCTGTTCCCCAATTGGTTCTTGATCTATCAGTAAAGAAGCCATGGGCCAATTGCTGGGTGGAAAAAATAGGCGGGACTTCTGGGTCCCCACAGGCAAGAAAGACAGACACAAGGGGAGGAGACAGAGAGAGGGAGAGGGAGAGGGAGAGGGAGAGGGAGAGGGAGAGGGAGAGAGAGAGAGAGAGAGGAAGGAAGAGAGTGTTCACCATGTTTCTGAGGGAGAAAAAGTGACCAGCCATGTGAGATCTCAAATGGAGTGGCCACAGGCCGCTCCTACAAGTGAGTGCTCAGTGGTGTTGAGCAGGGACTAGATATAACTGTGCAACTAAGTTGAGGGCAGGTGGAGAGATGCAGAGCTAAGATTATTGATAAGGGTACACTTCTCCAGATGGAAGATAAGTAGTGTCCAGCAATTGTGCCAAAAAGGCAAGTTGAAATTGAACAACTGTGTGTGTCTGTGTTTTTCATCCGTGGTTGCAATATTCTCTGGGTGGGGGCTGGTAGTGCAGTCTGCTCCTGGAGCTTAGGCAGGGTAGCTAAAGCTACATGCAACGTGTATGTGTGTGAAAACATGTAGCAACAATAATTAAAGAAGAGGGCATAAATTTGAGAGAAGTATAGGGGGACATAGGAGGAAATGGCGAGGGGAAAGAAAGGGATAGAAATGAGATAAATTCCAAAATATCAAAATCTCAACAAAACAAATTTTAAAAATAAAATGAATTTTAGGAAGAGAATATCAATCAACACTCAAAAATGAAATAAATAACAGCACTAGAAAATAGTGGTTTCTCAGTGAAGTTTTCATTTTTGCTACTCTCACTGGAAAGACACACAAAATGTCTTGTCTTCCTATAAGAGCAATGTGTGGGCTCCATGTGGTACCAGTCAGGCCTATGAATGTACACTAACAAGTACATGCTAGAACTTCACAAGAAAATATAGACTATATTTTCCTAACATATCTAGTCATCAGTTATTGCAATGTGTCATATTATTCATATTTAAAAAGTTATACAGAAAATGAGACTACTATAGAAAATGAAAGTTAGAGCTGGAGAAATGGCTCAATACTTAAAAACATCCGCTATGTAATCATGAGGACCAGAATTCATATCCCAGCATCATATCCCAACAATCCATGCTTTAGCTCAGAGTGGGACAGAGACAAGAGGATTGTTGGGGCTTGCTGGCTTCCATAGCTGAGAAAAATGTAAGAAGAAATTTCCCCCAAAAGGGAAAGGGAGAAGGTGATAGATGAGGATACTAGAAGCTCACTTCTGTCCTTTGAGGATCCATGAGCCCTCACACCCGTGTATATAAATAAACAACCCTTTTAAAATATAAAATACAAGGTAATAAGGATGAAAGTATGGCTCATTGGTAGAGTGAATGCTTTGCATTCACAAGGCCCTGTATACTTCCCAGTACCAACCCACAAACACAGGAGTAGGGGAAGGATGTGCCCTATTATCTTCCAGGGTTTTTATAAGTAGGAAAGTTCTTTGTAGCACAAATGAGTTATAAAATAAATGTAAACAAGGAACAGCTAATATTTACCAAGCATTTGTTATATGTGCTAGGAAATGGGATTCTTAGGACCCAACGCTGAACATGACACACTCACATGGATCAACACTGGGACAGAGAATATAGAGAAGGTAGTTAACCATTAATCCCTGAGACTACAGCTCAAAAAAGGTCCCTTAGAAAAAATAATATGTACTAAAAGACAAATGGATTCATGATATGAGGAAACTGCAGACAAATGGAAGCACAAATGTAGAAAAGTGTGATAGCCTGGGGATGAAAGAAGTGTTCTATTATGAGTTCTTATGTCAATAATAAATAGTTTGTACTTTACCTTAGTGGTAATAGAGTGCCATGAAAAAGTTACACAGGAAGAAGGTATGAGATCTGTATTTTGGATAAGAACTATTGCAGAAGCAGTATAGAAGAAGATGGGGTGACTGGAGAAATATTAACTAGGATGCTACTCCAACTGCAAGAATAGCATAATACATCCGCTGAATTAAGACATGGGCAGGAGAAAAAAGGGAACAGAGGCAGTCCTAAGACATGCTTAGCCAATACAGATAGAGATATGGATAAATGATAAGGACACTGAGTAGGATGACTTAGTTTTCTAGTTTGGGCCAGCCGGCAGATGGTAGTGGTGTTAAATGGTATGAAAGAGAAGGGAAACAAGAGGTACTTAGAAGATTAGAAGGAAAGGGTAGGTAATCTCCTTTTAAATTCTCTGTGATAATTGTACAGTTAAATATTCTGTTTAATTTTTTCCTTTAGATTTTAAAAAATGTGTTTGGGTGTTTTGTCTACATGTGTATCTGTGCAAAATGTATATGTAGTATCAAAAGAAACCAGAACAGGTCACAGTATCCCATAAAACAGGCGTGTCAGGTAGTTGTTAGACATCTTGTAGGTTCTGGGCATCCAACCCACACATTCTGGAAGAACAGACCATGCTCTTAACTATGTCATCTCTCTAGCTCCCTTTGCATATGCTAATAAACTTAATTTTCTTATTTCTTCCTTTATCTTTGTAACTGATAACAATGCATTTGATAAACATTTGAAATATGGATAGGCAATGGTGGTGCACACCTTTAATCCCAGCACTCAGGAGGCAGAGGCAGAGGCAGGCAGATCTCCAAGTTAAAGGCCAACCTGGTCTACAGAGTTAGTTCCAAGATAGCCAAGGCTACACAGAGAAACCCTGTCTCAAAAAAACAAATAAAGATTGAAATGTGATCATGGCACAGAGGTTCCTGCGGCTCAGATAACTATAATTGACTAGCTTTATTTTTTAAGTTTTAGAAGAGAGCACTAGCATAAATGATTCAAAATAGAAATGGAAAAATAATTTACATTGGTTTTAGATTATATCATATAACATTTTCCATGAAAAAGCAGAGAAATAAAAGCTATGCATGATGATGGACTCCTGTTATTCCTGTATTCAGGAAGATAAGGTAGGAACATTGTGAGTTCAAGGTCAGCATGGGCTGTAGTGCAAATTATAGTCCAGCCTGGACCAAAAGTAAGACCTTGCCTTAAAAGACAACATACAGGGTCTAGAAAGATGACTAAGAGCACTGACTCCTCTTTCAGAAAACAGGGATTCCATTCCCAGCAACATATTGCAGCTAACAACCATCTGTAACTCCAGTTCCACAATCATCTAGACTCAGCATGATCTTCTTGCCTCCATGGGCACTACACATGTACATGGTGCACAGATACACATGGAGGCAAAACACCTATATATAGAAAATAAAAATAAATAAAGCTTGGGGCTGGAAAGATGGCTCAGTAAGAGTATTTGCTACTCTTGCAGAGGACCCTGGTTCAATCCTCCATCACCCACGTGGCAGCTCACAACCTTATTTGTAACTCTAGTACCAGGGCCTCCAATGCTCTCTGAAGGCATAAAACTACATGCAGGAAAAACACCCATACATATAAAATAATAAAAAATTAAAACAAATTATTTTTTCAAATTATAGTTTATAGACATATAGCTTTTTAAAAGATACAATATAATGAATGGTAGCCACTATCGATGCAGTTCCTCATGTTATTAAATAGATTTCTTTTACTCTCACTCATCTGAGGCCCATGACATTCTAATTAAGGAAACAAATATGAGTGTAGCATAGTAGTATATTTTCTTAGTCTGTGCAAGGACCTCTGGTAATCTTGAGTGTTGCAAAGAAAAGGCTTTAAGGTAATTTAAACAGTCTAGCTAAAGGGGAAGTGGGAGAATAGAACACTGGTTGTCAGGGCTTATGTGTAAGTACAGGGAGATTTCAGGAATGGTGGCACTTTGCTGCCTAATGCTGCTGCTGGTGCTGCTGGTGTTTAATGAATCTGTACATGCATTTCTGAGAGCCGTTACATGGGGCAGAAACATTCAGGGGCGGAAACATTCAGGAGTAAACTCCTACATTAAGATACCTTCAAATAGTTATCTTCTTTTCAGCTAAAACTTTATGATACAAACTGGACATGCCCAGAAGCATTCATTGTCCTAATCTTTTGAACATGTGCTCCACTATCTTAGGCTAAGCATGACACAAACTTCGTCTATTATCTTTTCTTCTCCTTCTCCTCCTCCTCCTCCTCTTCCTCCTCCTCCTCCTCCTTCTCCTTTTTTGGTTTTTCGAGACAGGGTTTCACTGTGTAGCCCTGGCTATCCTGGAACTTAATCTGTAGACCAGGCTGGCCTCGAACTCAGAAATCCGCCTGCCTCTGCCTCCCAAGTGCTGGGATTAAAGGCGTGCACCACCACTGCCCGGCTATTATCTTTCCTTCTTAAATTATGACCTTAAACTGAATACAGTCAGGAATGTGCTGCTTAACTGAGCATGCTCAACAATGGGCCAGCTCCTACATGAAAATATGTAGGATTCCTGAATAAAAGAAAAAAAAGCCCCAAGCTTCCTTGGTAACAGGCAAGCACTGCTTTGGGAACAATACTGCAATCACCTTCACTGCTGCAGGTAATAAGTCTTTCTCCATGCCCTTATGTTTCAGCTGTACTTGTTTTAGTTTTTATACTCGCCAAGACGGGGACCTATTCTATTTGGTGACATTAACATTCACAAAAATAAAAAATGCCTAGAATTCTGATTTTAATGCAAAAATGAGAAAAAATTTAAAGGAAAAAATCCTAATTATTATACACCTAAAAAAAGTCAAGATTATTAAATGGCAATATGTTTATATAGGGTGTAACTATGGCTCCTGTTTACTCCAAGCTCACAATCATCCCTCCTCAACCTTCTGAATGCAGACAGATATGTGCTACCACATCTGGTTCTACATGAATTTTTTTAAAGTAAGAAATTCAAGTAAGGTTAAAAATCCCATAACTGCACTTTACTCCCTACAAGTGAAGAACTCATAATGGCTAGTGCCTGTGATACCAGCGAGGCATATATAAAACGCTTCCCTCACTGCTGAAGACTCTTTCACAACCCTAAGGTGGGGACCACTGCATATTTAAAAGTACTAACTTAAATGATTCTTTTTCTTTTGAAGTTTCAATATATCATAGCCGATATGTCTTTTTAAATGTTTTGTAACCTATTTTGCTTATGTGGGGGGTTAAGCCCATATAGCAAGTTTGAGGCCAGCTTGGGCTTGATGAAACCCTATCTCAAACAACAATAATAAATAAAAAGTAATATTTCCCAGTATTCATAGTGCAGATGAAGAAGACACAACCTAATTTAGTTACTTCTATTTCTATGTTTTAAAGCTAGATAGTCATGCTTAGCACAGATCACTTTGGGGTATGACAACAAAGAGACTTTAGGAACCCAAAGTTTCAAAGGAAGCAAAACCTCCTTTTGAGAAAAAGGTCACACAATAGCTCAGAATCATCACAGGACAGTTCTTAGTGCCAAAACCTTGGGTCCTAAGTTGGCATTTATTTACCTAGCACATATTTACTGAGTGTCCATTATGCGCCTGGCATTGTACTGACTGCTAGAGACAATGGTGAGGCAAAGCAGGCAAGGCTGTGGAGAGCTGGAAATTGCTGGAAGCATTGTGATTCTAGGCCTGAGCAGCTCTCCTTTCATATACTCCTCTCGTCCCTAAATCACCTCCTCCAATGCCACACACTGTGCCAAAGTTACTACAGAATTTTGTATTAGGAAACAATGCTGTTGTTTTCATTTTCAGAGAAACTATTTTCCATTATGTCGCATCCCTTTGAGTGTAATCAGAACAGCCTAGGAAGCACTAGAGACAGAGGAGTATAAACTGGTTAGAAGGAAGTAGTGGGTGAGAACAAAGGAAAGCAAACTAATAGGACTCTGTGATCTTAACAACAACAGGTGCAGTGGCACCTGCCTGCGGACAGAAGGAGCACAGCTCCACGGTCATCTACTACGCGTCACCTTTGATGCTACACCACCACCACCACCACAATGTAGAGAGGGTGGTAATTATCCATATAATTTCTATTAGTGCCTATAACTTTGTAAGTCTCTTGAAGTGTTGAACATGAAATTTAGACTAGGAATGGTGGCTCATACCTGCAACTTCAACACTTAAGAGGCTAAAGAGGAAAGATCAGTGCAATGCAAGTTTGAGGCCAACCTGGAATATACAGTGAGTTCCAGGTCAGCTGGGGCTACATAGTAGGACCTTACCTAGAAAGAAAAGAAACAAAGAAACAAAGAAAGAAGGGAGGGAAGAAATTCAGATGTAGTACACTTTTCTACATACAATTTCTATATAAACTGTATGTTCTATTCTGAGACAATATAAAAAGTAAAAATCTTAGAAAAACCATCCCATCTCTTCAGTTTCCTGAATATACCACACAAATATTCCTTTTTAGCTCTATTGTTCTATAAAAGCTTAAAACTGTGCCAGAAAGATGGCTTAGTGGATAAAGGTACTTACCACCAAGTATGACAACTCAAGATTGAGTCCCAGAACATATATTATGAAAGAAGAGAACCAAATCCAACAACTTGTCTTCTAATCTCCACACATGAGTATCTGTCTCTCATATGCATGCACACACACAAACAGCAAGTATTTAACTGATTCCACCAATCAAAATAAAGCTTACAACTATTAAGTCAATTATGAGCCTGCAAAAGGCAATTCTTAGAACTAAGGCAATAATTCAAAAACAATCTAAAACTTCAAATATTTTAAGATGAGACAAAGATTTCATAGATTTGTAAAAAAAAATAAACTGTACTTTTCACAAAGTAAGCTATGTGTAAATTGAATAATTTGTCAAATCTCATTCTAATAGATTTCAATTGCTTCAAAAATATACAACAAATGCATGTTATTCATGTAAAAATCCAAATGCAGCAGTAAAAAAGAGAAATATACCACTTCCCTGCTGCTAGGTTTTATCTTGGAATTGACTTTCCTTTGATCTTTGGACTAGATTTCAGAACCTAAGCTTCTTTGAATAACTGACATTGTCTTTGTGGATGCATGATTACTCATTAATATTTATTTTTAAGATTTATTTGTTTTTATTTTATGTGACTGTTGGCCTGGCATTGTATGTGTGTGTTTCATATGCATGGCTGATGTCCAGAGTCCACAAGAGGGCATGAAATTTTCTGAACCTGGAGTTACAGATGGTTGTGAACAGCCATATGGGTGCTGGGAACTGAACTCTGGTCCTCTACAAGGACAGAAAGCTCTACAGTTCCTATTCACCAATATTTATAATAATCAGAATGTTGTTTTATCCTAATTTATAGTGTTGTAAGAGGGCATCAGTTTGAAAAACAATCAATGCACATGCTCCCTTTTAACAAAAACCTTAAGTAATCCTAAGAGGAACAAAGAACGTGTCTATTGAACCACAGGAGGACTTTAGTTAACTGCTAGCACTAGATCCTTTTCCAGTATGTGCATGGTGTATAGTGCATATGTATTTATGTGTTCCCACTTGTGAGAGCACACGTTTTCAGGTACATGTACTGCCACTGCCATCCTCCATCACTCGCCACTTCATTTTACGCCCACCTGGAATTTACCTGGGTGCAAGGGATCCAAATTCTGGTCCTCTGGTTCTCCTGCTTGTGCAGCAAACACTTATGCACTGAACAATCTCCCCAGTTCCCCAGGAGATCACTGTTAAGGGCTACTCTATATAAGGGAGTAAGCTACACTTCCATGAGTAAAGGGGGAACATCCTCTAAAAGTTAGCATTCTAAGTTTCAGGTTAATAAGGCATTAACCTTTGTAGCCATTCAATTCTTCTATCTAACAAAATTTGATTTTACATTCCCACTTCACAAAAGCCAAACAATCACAGAGAAAGATCTTCACATTATCTGCCCATGTTATGTTTCCCTTGAACAGACCACTGGGGTAATTCAATTAAACTTCAGGTTAATCCCTTTAAAGTCTACTGTGATAGCTCTAGCAGGAAAAATAAGAATATTACACTCAATAACAATACAATTTTAGACAAAATTCCCAAGATGAATTTAAACGCTAAAGCTAAAAAGGTAAATAGTGTCATTCCATTTATTTCAGAATTAGAGACTTCCTGGCTCCCCACTCTCTTTGAGTTAAAGCTTCAATGTCTTCTACTGATTCAATAAAGCAGCCTTATTCATTTCAACATCGCGGCTTTATTGCTTCACTCCCAACACTAGCAAGGGCTCCTTGCCTAAATCTCAATTTTGTTTTCCAAAACCTGCTTTTAAAATTGGCTGCACAGAAGCTGTGGATAGAGTCCAGTGCTAGAGTATTTGTCTTGTATGTCTACGGCCCTGCATCATTTACACATAAAAAGACACTGGCAACATAGTATAACCTCAAAAGTTATGATCCAGAAAATTTAAACCTTTTAATTCTTTAAAAAGTGATTAGTATTTGTATATTGCCATATTGAACTACATTCTGACTACAAATTATTTCTGGACAAAGGCAATTTTATAAATGGTACCTAGGAAGAAACAAATCCCCTTTTGAGGGCCTCTGAGACAAACAATTGGAGGCACCTTCTATATGGAAAAAAAAAGCCCATAAAACTACAAATAGCAAATTAAGTAGTTTGAATATAAAACAAAAATTACAAGTTACATTGGACCATTGAGGTACAAGCCTGTAATCCCAACACTCAGAGGCAAAGGGATCAAGAGTTGAAGGCCAGCCTGAGCCAAACAGCAAGACTGTCACGCACTTACATGCACAAAGAAACTACAAGTTACAAACTTCTTTTAAATCTTTTTTTTTTACTACATGTGTGTGAGAGTGAATGTGAGAGTAACAGAGCAAGCAAGAGAAAGAGCACAAACTATCAACTTTCCAGAGATAAAGGTTTAGTTAGATAAGGTGATGCACATCTGTAATCCTAGCACTGGAAAGAAAGCAGCGCGTGCACCTCTAAGGCTTGGAGGCTAGTCTATATTGAGAGCTCCAGAACATCTCTACATAGTGAGAGTCAGTCAAACACACACAAAAGTGTCATAAACTTCCATAAAACTAACGTTTTAATTAATGATATTTGAAACATCTCTATAATCAAGTTTCTTTACCTATACTTTCAACTACACAGTTATTTGGTGCTGGTGATTTCATAAAATCATTTTCTGTATAGAAAAATAATTCCATTTTTCCTGCAGACTGAATGGTAGTTTCCTCTGTCTGTTCTACAATGCTGATGATAGAATGCTGGACCTACCCTTAAGCATCACTAGTCCTAGAATATTTGTTCAGCCATTGTTGGAAAGGTCCTTTCCAGTATTACAATTAAGCATTCAGTTTTTATAGCTGTTGGCAAGTTGGAGGAAAGTCTTGAGTTTCTTTCACACATAAACTATAAGATTTCAGGGCGTTTCATAATTCCTTGTGCAGTGACTAATCTTATATACCCTCTGAGGGAATGCTATTCTTTTATATTTTTATAAAAAAACTTATGTACAATTATGTAAATTTATATAAAATTATGCTTTCTTTCAGGCCTGGCATCTACATGCTAAGATCCTGGGGGAGGCAGCATAATCGATGGAGAGCCATTCTTATATACCATAATTCCTAATAAAAACTTCACTAGGGCTGGAGAGACGGCTCAGTGGTTAAGAGCACTGACTGCACTTCCAGAGGTCCTGAGTTCAAATCCCAGCAACCACATGGTGGCTCACAACCATCTGTAATGAGATCTGATGCCCTCTTCTGGTGTGTCTGAAGACAGCTACAGTGTATTCATATATAATAAATAAATAAATCTTTAAAAAAAAACCTTCACTAAACAAACCAAACCAAGAGCCAACCACCCAAAGCCAAATAGCCTAGTAAGATTAAACTACGCATAGCTCCAACTCGACCACCCCAACCTTAGATTGTCCAAATGCTCATATATACTTCAACCATTCAGCACAAAGGGAATCTTTGTTAAGAGGGAGAGGTAAAGTGGAAAGGACAGTAGTCTATTAAAAGACAGTTAAAAATTGCTTTTGCAAACTGTATAAACCATGACTGTGGGCGTAGTAGAACATATTTACAATCCCTGCCCTTACAAGACAGAGGCAAGCTCAAATCCTGCCTTGGCTACACAAAAAGAACCTATATCACTTCTTAGCCTTTTGGCTAAATTCCAACATAAAAGCAAAATAAGTCAGGCAAAGTGAAGCAAGTATACAGAAGGTCATGAGTTCAAAGCCAGCTTGGGTTATAGTGAAGCCCAGTCTCAAAGAAAGCAAACAAAACACATATTCATATGAACATATCTGAGACTTTCCAGAGTCTTAGAGGGAAGTTAATGCAGACAGAAGTTCTGAAACTAAAGTTTCATTAACTTCACAATAAATCTCTGAGTCTTAAGGCTTAATAGTAAAATATTTTTTCAAAGGAAAGGGAAAAAAGGTCACAATGTATCCTATTTAATAAAAAGCTTTTGACAGAGCCCGAGGAGAGGTAAAGCTGGAAAAGGCTGCTGTGTTCAGGTTCAGCAATCAAATTACAAATGTGCCCTGGAAAGTGCAGCCTTCAGTATCCGACACTAGGATTCATATAAATCCCAAAGTGTTTTCATATTACAGCTCCATTCTTCTGCCTTTACTGTTTCATCAAGATGTACTTACATTTGCCTGACTTTAAACAGACCTTATTGAAGTGGAAATAGGGGTTTTACATCTGAGTGGGGCACACGTAGCCTGTTTTGAGAAACAGCAATGTGTTTGAAAATATTAAAATAGAATCTAGCTTGGGATGGAGGGCTTTCTAGCATACACAAGGCCCAACTTTCATTCTTGAGCACCACAAAAAAGGCTGCCTAACATGGTAGCCTATATCCTCAGTACTTCAGAGTAAGAGAGGAAGATCAAGAATTCAAGGACATCCTCAGCTACAGACTGAGTTTGAGACTTACCTGGTATACTTGAGACTGTGCCTTAAGAAAAAAAGTAAGAGGGGACTGAAGAGCACTGGCTGTTCTTTCAGTGGACCCAGATTCACTTCCCAGTATCACGTTAGGTAGCTCATAACTGCCTGTAATTCCAGTTCCAGCCAACCCAACATCCTCTTTCAGTTTCTTCTAGTACATGTGAGCATGTAGAACACATACATACACTCAGGCACTCATACATAAAACAAAATTAGTGCATAAATATTTTGTTAAGTAGGAGCTAGACCTATAGTTATGTATAGTTACGTATAGTTTTAACAGAAACAAATACTCAATAGAGTTTACTAGACATGGGTTAAAAGTTTAAGTTGTCAGTAGACAGCAAGTAACCAACTTGAAGAAAAATTAGGTAAGCTAGCATCTATGCTTAAATGGCTTTACTGCAATTAGCACAGATACAACTGTAGATTTAGTTTCTGTTCTGGCCTCCTGAACCAGAGCTACCTTAACTCAGGTGGAGTTAAAACCGTTCATTTACGAATAAACCTAGTAGATGTGTCATACATATTACTTACTGAAATGAACTCATTTTAAAGCTTTAAGCCTGAAAGATGCAGACTTTCCTTGCTTATCATCTACCCTAAATGACAAACCAGGAAGCATTCATCTAATTTGATAAAGCTCTATAATTCATAAATATCATATAAACATTTTTTTTACAAATTTGGCTATTTGGGGAGATAAGTGTATTTAGGAAACTTGTAGCATAGGAAATAAATGAGTACCCCTCACCTCTCAGCTTTTCCAACTGGCTCTCTTGCCAAACAACATAAAAGCTAGCCATACTAATCCTTTCTGGGTTGTTGGTAAGAAGTAGATGAATCAGGCCAAGGGAGAAAATTAATAACCTTTAAAAATCTATATCTGAGGCATGTGAAGATGGCAAGTACATGCCTAGATGTTCACATGGATACCTCTGGGAAGAAAACTTCAGGCAACACAAATCAAAAGAGTGAAGCTTAAACACAGCTGTCTGCTTAGCCTTGGCTGATCAAAATCAAGACAGCAGGACACTGCTTCCCTCTAGGCAAGTACTAAACTGAGCCCACAGTTTGTTCCATCTGCTCTAACCAAGAGTAGGAAAGAGATGAAGAAAAGTATCTACAAATTCCTACTTGGAAAAGAGAAGCCAAACTGCACATGAATACTCTTACGATTCTTGAGTTAAAGAAATTCAAAGAGAATCATGATGTGTCATTTAGTCAATGTTTTGTAATCAAAACAAAGTGAATATATCAGTCTGTTCAAGATGCTGGGAAGAATCATGACCAAGAATATTATATAGACAATAAAGTATAAATCCTGTATTTCTCTGAAAAACCAAAAACCATCTGACATCTCTGGCGAGTAGTTAAAGATTTAGGTAATGCAGAGACCAATTAAGTATATAATCTATGGATACACAAAACTTCTAGATCCAATGTAATATGCTCATAAAAAGAAAATCTAGTGAATCCTCAATTTTAAATTATGTGCTAAATCGGGTATATATTTGGACAAAGCTCCCTTTAAAATATTACAATCTGGAAACTTATACCTGTGATACTAGCACCCCGGAGGGTAAGGCAAGAGGGCTGCCACAAGTATGAGGCCAGCTTCAGCTACGCACTGTGGCCACATCATGAGACCCCATCTCAAAAACATCTGCCCTTAGTAGTATATCTAAGAATGCAATATCTGCATGTGGATCTCAACTGCTCACAGGAAAAGCATTCTGGGATTGAAGCAAGCTGATCAAATTCCAAAGTGGCATTTACTTTCCAACAGCATTATAATGAGCATTTTCTAAAAGCAAAATTACAGAAAACCTCTAAAAAATACATCTACCATCACTATAAGGTTATTTTTTAAATGGTGAAAACAAATATTAAGATGCCAGGCGCACTGCACAAGTGAGAACAAAACCCAGCAAGGACACTATATACTGGAATTAACTCATTAAGCTCCAGCAGTAAAACTAGACATGCTCAAGTCTAAACAATTTGTAGCTTAATAGTTAAGAAAACGGTTCTGTGTATTACTGTTATTAGAATAGGAATCTTCAAACAAATTATTTTTGAGCTAGAGTCTTGCTATGTGGCCCAGTTTGAATTGGAACTTGCTATGAAGCCAGTCAGCCTCATCCTAACAATTGTCCTGCCTCCTCCCAAGCACACCCGGGAATCTTCAACACTCTGACAAGAAAAGGGCTCTTTGTTCATTTCCTTGACCTCAACGGATAAGCTGAAGGACAGGGGAGAATGAGTGTGTGGGAAACTGATGAAATTAGATTCATCTCAGGGCTACAAGAGACAGGGGTAAGGGATCAAACTACAGGAACAACTGCACAGCTCCTTTGCTTTGGAGCCTTACCCCTATCAAACTCAGGTCCCAGATCCCACATAAATATTCGGGTGTGGTACCAAACACCAGTAATCCTAGTGCTGAGGAGAAAGACACAAGAGAATCCCTGGGGGGTACTAGCTAGAAATGTAGCCAACTGGTAAGTTTCAGGCTACTAAGAGACCCTACCTAAAAAAATCCAGTTAGAGAGCATTCAGGAAGACAATGGCATGGAGACGTTTAGTTTCCATGAGTACAGAGACACATACATTATATATCACACATACATAAATATGTGTATTTAGTTTTTAAAAAATTAAGCTTGGGCCAGGTGGTGGTGGCGCATACCTTTAATCCCAGCACTTGGGAGGCAGAGGTAGGCAGATTTCTGAGTTCGAGGCCAGCCTGGTCTACAGAGTGAGTTCCAGGACAGCCAGGACTATACAGAGAAAGAAACCCTGTCTCGAAAAAAAAAAAAAAACAAAACAACAAAAAAAAACAAAACAAAAAACAAAAAAAAACAAAAACAAAAAACAAAAAAAAGAAAAAGAAAAGAAAAAAATTAAGCTTGAAGCTAAATACTTCTAATCCCAGCATTTGGGAAACAGAGGCAAGAAAATCACTGCAAATTCCAGGCCACCCTAGGCTACAGAGACCCGGTCTCAAAATACAAAAGGCAAAAACCAGAGGCTGGAGGGATGGCTCAGTGCTTAAGAGAACTGACTGTTATCCCAGAGGATAGTAGTTCAATTGCCGGCACCCACATGGCAGCTCACAACCATCTATAACTCCAGTCCAAGAGAATCTAGCGCCCTTTCCTGGCCTGAAAGGCACCACATGCACATGGTACACAGATACATATGAAGACAAAACATTCGTACACAAAAATAATAAAATAAACAATTTCAAGAAAAAACAAACAAAAGGTGTAGAAACGGCCACCAGTATAGAGATATACTAGCAATTATAATACACTAGCCAGGGATCTCTACCTGACTACATTCAATAGGCAGGAAGGTCTAGACCAACTCTGCAGCAGGAGCACAGCACCTTACGAAATTCAACTGGTGATAATGTCACGTAAACAAATAGCAAGGAGTTGCCTAGATGTGCGGTCTCTTGCACTAGTCTCTCTACTTCTGTATATCTGAAACACTTCATTAAATAAGCATTCTTAGCCAGGCAGGATGGCTTATGTTTGTAATCCTAATTCCAGTACTTGGAAGCCTGGAAGTAGGAAGGATGATCAGGCGTTCAAGGATAGCCTTGGCTACATATCAGATTCAAGGTCAGCCTGAGCTACGTAGACCATGTTTCAAACAAACAAAACAAAACAATGAAAAAAATACTCTTAAGAAAATGTCAAGCAACTGGCAGGCAGGGTGGGCCCCATCTATAATCCTAGCACTTGGGAGGCTGAGACAGATAAATCACAAATTTGAGGCCAGCTTAAGCTATAAGTCCATGACAAGCCTGGCTATACAAATAGATCCTGTCCCGCCAGCCACCTCCAAAAAGAAATATAATACTAAAATAAAAAAAAATAAAAAATAAAACATGTCAGCCACAGGTGCCCTCTATAGTGCTGGGAAGGCTTTTTAACAGCCCGAGCTTCAGCAGACAGACAGCCCATGCCTATAATCCCAGCATTCAGAAAACTGAGGAAAGAAGATTTATAGTTTGAGGTACAACTAAGCCACAGCCTGCCAGGCCAGCCTAGCACAATTTTGTTTCAAAACCCCAAAAATAAATAAAAGTAAATAACTGGCTAGGCATAAGGCTTAGTGATAGAGAGCTCTTCCCTAACATGTGCGTGGCTAAGTTCAAGCTGCAATCCTGCCTCCCAAAAGGTAAAGAACCTGAACGTTAACTGCAGGCACAGAACACTGGCAAACCTGCTGACGCTCAAAGACTGTTACATAATACTAACTATGTATAATGTTCTATATATTTCATATCAACTGGAATCACAAAATGACCACCATGCTATAAAAGATAAACTCCTAGCTCATTCTCTGAGATTATATGTTTTCATCCAGCATGAAGTTAGAAGGAAATTGGGTCATGATCTATACACCTATAATTCTAGCCCTAGAGGTTGAGGCAGGAGGACCCTGAGCTCAAGGCCACTTTGGGTTACATAATAAGACCCTTTTCAAATAAAAAGGTAAAAATTGGGAGTAAAAACGCACACATATATCACCACAGTGGAGTCCATGTTTGAACACTGTTCTTTTTCTTTGCATTTTTTAAAGGGTGGGGAGGAAAACTTGGACTGATCATGTTACCCAGGCTGGTTTTTAGACTCCTGGACTCCTGCCTCAACGATGTCTGACTTTTTTTTCCTTTAAAACAGAATAAATTGGATTAGTAATTATTATTATTAATTATAATAATTATCTACAGATTATTTAGTAACAGAGTTAGCAGTGGAATAGTATTATTTTTGTCAAATGTGTTGGTGTGATTGTTTCAATTCCAATATTAGAAGTTACTGTTTTCTTTTTTTAAAGATTTATTTATTTATTTATTTTATATATGTGAGTACACTGTAACTGTCTTCAGACACACACCAGAAGAGGACATCAGACCCCATTACAGATGGTTGTGAGCCACCATATGGTTACTGAGAATTGAACTCAGGACCACTGGAAGAGCACCCAGTGCTCTTAACTGCTAGGCTATCCTCCAGCCCTAGAATCTATTCTTAACAGAATTCTTGTTGATGGCACCTTACTAATTTACAAAGAGTAACTTACTTTAATGTGATGGACACCATTCACTTTCCCAATCTGCTGCTCAATGGTCCGGACACAGGAAATACATGTCATTCCCTCAACAGTGATAGTAACTGAATTTGCATCCATATTTGGCTCCATTTTGATGTCTTTACATTCCTGTTAGAGACAATAAAATCATTAACTTAACCATGAAAATAATCTTTACTCACCTTTTCCTGCATGCCACCATGAGTGTGTCTTAGACTTGGTGATGCTTCTAATGAATAGATTATGATGGACATGACAAAACATAATTTCCAAGTCTATCTCACAAAAGACATTATGTGACTATGGCTGTGGTGGTGCGTCCTGTAATCTCAGGACTTGAGAGGCTGTGGCAGGGGGATAACAAGACCAGCCTGATCTAAATAAAGAATTCAAGGCCAGGCATTGGAGAGATAGCTATTCAGTCAAGAACACTGGCTACTCTTCCTGAGAGCCTGGATTTAATTCCCAGCATCCACAACCATCTTTAATTCAAGTTTCAGGGGATCCAACACCCACCTCTGCCCTTCTTGAGCACCAGGCACACATGGTATATAGACATACATGCAGGTAAAACACCCATCCACATAAAATAAAATAGTTTAAAAAATAGTTCAAGACCAGTTCAACTTACATAGTAACAATTAGAGTCAAATAAATAAGAGGGCAGGGGAATGTGTGTTTTTGCACACATAGGAGAGGTCAGAGCACAACTTGTGGGAATTAGTTCTGTCTTTTCACCATGTGAGTTACAAGGGATCAAACTCAGGACATAAGGCTTGGTGGCAAGCCCCTTAATTTGGCCATCTCCTGGCCCCATGTGTTCGTTTTGAAACTGGAATATAATTCACATGCTAAGAAACTCAAATCTTTCAAGTGTTTCAGTTCACTGGCTTTTGACACATTGAAAAGATGAACAAGCATAAGGATCACATGGTTGCAGAACGTTTCCATTTCCCTCGAAAAAGAAGCTCCCAGGCTAGCAAGATGGCTGAGCAAGTACCTCCCACCAAGCCTGACAACCTGATTCAACCCCTGAGCTTCACACACTGGAAGGAAGAAATCAACGTCTCCAAAGTGATCTCTGACCTTCACTCACATGCTCTGGTATATGCACACACACATTCAAGATAATAAAAATGAAATGAACAAAATCACCACTGTCATTAGCAGTTGCTCCCACTTTCATGTCCTCAGTCCCTAGAAAATACTGATGTACTTCCTATCTCTACAGATGTGCCTACACTGGTCATTTCATGTAAATGGATTCTCTCAATATGTGGGTTTTTATGACTAGTTTCTTGTAGTTAAGAGTATTTTCAAAGTATGTCAACAAGTTGCATGTACTGACTTCCATTCTTTAATGCTCTTGATGACATCCACTGACACATAAAAGCTTTAAATTTTATGACGTCTAATTTATCAAATTTTTTGCTATTTTTTTTATTTGTGCTGGGGATTAAATCCAGGACTTGCACATGCTAATCCAAATGCTCTACCACTGATCAACCCCCACATACCTCAAGTTACGTTCTTATACATGAAGATATGCAAGACCACTTTAGAGCTTTGAGACATAACTGACATATATCTCACATGTTTAAAGTACAAACTTCACTGGTTCTTAACATATGCCCCCCATGTGTAGCCATCACTGCAGCTTATTTTAGAACAGTGTTATCACTTTATAATGAAACCCTATTCCCTTACTACCTCTCCCTAACTCCCGAGGTCAACACTGTTAGTACTGGGCAACCAATAATCAATTTTTTGTGTATATAGAATTCCCCTCATTACTTCATATTATTGGAAGCATGTAATATGTTAACTGGTATCTTTCATTTTGCTTATTTTCAACTTTAATCCACATTGTAGCACATACCAATATACCATTGCTTTTACAGTTGAATAAATATCCATTTTGATTATCCATTTGTTAGCTGATGGACATTTGAGTCATTTCCATTTTTGGTTCTTATAAATAATGAGGTTATAAATGTTGGTATAAATTTTAATTTCCTTTATTTAATGCTGAAGAGTGTCATATTACTCTGATTGACTCCCTGAAGAACTGCCAGAACATTTTCCAAAGCAGCTATATCGCTAAGAATTCCCACCAACAGTATATGAGGATACCAGTTTCTTTATCTCCTCTGTGACACTTGCTGCGGACTGCTTCTTATGGTATATGTGTACAGTGGGGTTAGTTTCTTTTTTGAGACAAGGTCTTGTTCTCCCTCTCTAAATGGCTTTGAACTTGCAATCTTACTACTTAATCATCCAAAAAGCCAAAGTTTCCTTGGCTCTGACTTTTCCCCTAGCCATTCTAATAAGTATGAAAAGATATTTCATGGTGGTTTTGATGCAGATTTCCTAATTACTAATAGTGTTTTCATGGGTTCAAACCATGAACCAAATCAATCCGAGTTACTTCTTGTTGGGTATTTTGTCACAGAAAGCAAGACAGGCCCTTTAAATGTGTGGGATTTACGTATTAGGCAGATCAGAAGAGAATGTCTGAATATAAATGAGAATTACATTAATGCAGCTGGATTTCCCACTATATCTCAATTTAAGTACAGCAAATAAACTATGAACACATACACTTTCCTTTTGCTTTGTTTTTCAGAACTCTATTTCAATTAGACCTCACACATAAAACTTCAAAGGATTCCATCTCCCTCTTACTGCTAATACATACATATGGACACATATGCAAATCTAATTGACTTTGTAATACATGTTATATCTAACTTTAAATTTTTAAATGTCTTTAAGTACAAAATTAAGACTACGTATTGTAACCTTATACTGCATTTAGTAAAATGTTTCAGGAAATAGCATATAAGCAATTTCATATGGTATACAAAAATGCAGGCTTTGGAAAATCACAATATCAAAGAGACAGACTTGGCATGCAGCTATTAATAATGCGTGACTCTGAGACAAAAGCATTCAACAACATTGAGGGAATAATGCCTAGTTATTAAAATAGTTTACTCATCCCCTAAACACAGATGGCAATGGCATTTCTATAAGAAGAACAGCATCATGACTAGACCATCATCTCTGACACAAAACTCAACATGTACACAGCCCAAAACCACTTTTTAAAATTCATCACAGAAGCACAAACATTAGTTTTAAATTCCTGTGATATAAGGCCTCATGATTTGGAGGTTTCTGGATTCTTATAAATTCTTACTACATTTTCATATAGTAAAAATTCAATTCTCTTTTGGATACAGTTACATCCAGATAGATTTTTAAAATCCTTACGACAATCGAGGAAATATAAACTAAAATGAATAATTGAGTATCATTTGTCAGGAAAAATTTACAGTCTGACCATACAAGGTACTGATATAGACTAACACTATTGTTCTTATTCATCTGGCTAATATATATTACAATCACAGACATTATGTGGCAATACCTGGTAGAGTTAAAAATATGAATATAACAGAAGCCAACCTCTTCCATTCCTCTGAGATTACCTGAGGGAGAGTCTGACAGATGTACTTGAGAAAGCATGAATGAGGTGGCTCTCACCTGTAATCTCAGCACTTGAGAGGCAGAGATAGGAAGACTGCCCTAAGTTTGACCAACCTGGTCCACATAGTGAGTTTCAGGACAATTAGGGCTATTAGTGAGACCCTGTCAGAAAGAATAAAAATGGGGTGGGGTATGAGAATGAATATGACCAAAAGTCTCACAGAAACAGTCTTTCTAATTGACATTCTAGAAAGAACCTAAATGTCCGTGTCAATCCATGGGTAAATAAAACAGGTTTGTTATAATGTCACATGGAAGCATGACACAGCAGTTTAAAGTGAGTGAAGTAGAAAAGTGATTCTCAGTGGAAGTGGGCCATAGAGGTGAGGGGGAGGATTATTGGCTTCTCAGTGAATATAGGCCAGGGACACCACCAAGCAACCTGTGATGGAGAAGGATGCCCTTCATAAAAACTTATCTGGCCCCAAATATCAACAGCACAAAGGCTGAAAAACTCTGAACTAGAGCCAGAACAAGATAAATCCCAGAAAGCCCAGAATTGGGGGTGAAATATCTTATAAGGACGGAAAAATTAGAAACATAAAACAACATTTTCTATTGTGTTTATATGCATGCATACATAAGAAGACACAGAGGTTGGAAAGGGCGAAGGGGTATAACAGGTGCTCAACTTCTTAGGCTGCATAGTGAACACACATGTATGCTATAGGCTCTCCTCTTCCTACAGGCCTCTCATTAGAATTTTTTTCAGTCAAGGTCTTGCTATGTACACCAGACTGACCTTGAATTCACTATATAGCACAGGTTGGCCTCAAATTCACAGAAATATCCTCGTTTTTGAGCCTCCCAAATGCTGGAACTACAAGCAAGAAATACTCCCAACTGGGGTTTTTCCCCCTTGAGACAGAATCATTTTTATCTTAGGCTGGCCTCAAACTCAGGTGGTCAGTCTCCAACGTACTAGGTTAATAAGCATGCAACAGCATACCTGACTCCTTACTAAATTTTTTCTTGAGACACAGTCTTTAGCCTTGGCTGGCCGGAAACTCCTGATCCTCTGCCTCAGACTATCAATACAATGATTTTTAAGATAAGGTAGTCCCGGCTGCCAGGCTTCCTCCTGTTTCTCCTCCCAAGTGTTGGGATTAGAGGTGTGTGCCACTATGTCTGGCCCTGTAATAATTTTTACAGACAAATAAAGGGCAATTTTAAGAGAAAACAGTGAAGAAGACATAAAGAATATGTGAAAATTAGAAATTACCAACACTGAAATAATTTAGTGAGATTAACAATAGACTCAAACATAGAAATAGTCCAAGTCACCCATTTCTATAACATCAGAGCTTTATAAACATGCCTGCTTTGTTAAATTAAACAACAAAAACCATGTCTTCCATGACAATGAGAACTACACAAAGAAACCCTGTCTCAAAAAAACAAAAGCCAACCAACCATAATGTCTTTTTAGTTAAACAAATGAATAGGTTTCTAGCTATTCAAACAACACTAAACAACTACACCTCTGGGGTAGCGCCACAATATTTTCAAATCAATTTAAAGCTTCCTGCCCATTTGCTTTCACTGCAATATAAACAGACAGAAAAGTACCACCCACTGTTATTACATATCACACATCCCTTTCTTTTAAACTGTGTAAGCTTTCAAAATGAAAATAAATCCTACTACTTAATCTGTTTTCAAAACAGTGAGTGCTAACTCTCTCTCATCAGACAACTGTTATTACAGAAGGACTAGGATTCCAGATGAAACAGGTTAAGTATGTAGGAGGTTTGTTTTAAAACATAATTGTTCTTCTCATGGATATCCCTACAATATTAGGAGTCAATACTAAAAGAAATATTAGTAAAGTCAAAACAGCACAGAATATTCAATTTTTTAAAAAAGCCATTTGCTTTACTGGTCCTTTTTATGACTCTTACACTAGTCACAGCATCTCTCTACAAAGTCAAATGAGAGCAATACAGGTCCCTCAGACTCCTACAGTACTGCATAGCTGAAAACCTTCACATACATCTCTCAACAATCCAGCTATATAATAATTAGGATGGTAAACTCTTTTAAAATAAAGGAGCTAAGGCTCAGATGCAGCCACACACACAGCCAAGTCAGGAAGGGTTCCAGGGCTACTCATAGCATCAAAATGATTAACTTAATAGGGCAATGTTTGCAAAAGCCATAAAGCAAAACCAAGGATGAAGCAATGTGGAAGAATGATTGCCCTGGAAAGAAAACAGATGGAGACACTGATAACTATTCCTCAGGTCTCTCTGAATCCTTTTACTACAAGCTAAACAACTACTGCCATGCCAGTAAGACTACAAGAAAAGCGCATGTTTCCATGGAGTGTGAAACTTTTTTTGCTTTAGACAGGGCAGCTATCATGACCTCAAGAAAGTAGGAGGACATGAGATTGACCTATTTGATATCATGAAATAACCAACAATTTTCCAACCCTCTTATGACTTAAAAATGGACTTGGAACAGCAGTCTTCGATTGTAAGAAGATTGGTGTTTGGAATGCACCCTCCCATCGAAACAATCACCTGATTCAAGCTTGTCGAATACAACTTGTAAGCAAATCAAGGACTTCCTGTAATAATATTTTTGTCACTGTTTTTCAGTTCTGAGGACCTCACCACTTATCAACCCAGCTAGCCCCCAATACATCTTTCATCATGAGGAAATACCTACTTTAAAATCCCAACTCATACATGTAACAACATTAAATACCTATGAAAATAAACACTGTCAAAATGTAGCTATTCATATAAAGTTGAAAAAAACTATGTTTCATATTTGTTGGTTGATTAGGAAGAAGTAAAGTATAAAAACATAATGAAACCAAGTGTGTTGATCCATACTTTTAATCCTGGTACTTGGGAGGCAGGTGCAGATGGATCTCTGTGAATTCAAGGCCAGCCTGGTCCACATAGAGAATTTCAGACAAGTCAGGACTACACAATAAACTTGTCTCAAAAACAAAACAAAACAAAAATGACAAAGTTTGCTGAGTTTGGAAATGACAACTATGACCACATAGTTTAAGTATGTCATTAATTTCATAAAAGATAGCACTACGTGAATAATGATGATTGTTGTTTTAGCAAACACAAAAATCTATTAAAAACATTTTTTGATCCTATGACTCAGAGATGACTGCAGAAAATGGTGATAGAAAGATGGCAAGGGCCAGAGGAACAGGAAGTTTGCTATGAAATTGTGTCTCCTAAAAATGTTAGAGAAGCTATACCCATGAAATCTCACCAACATGGCTGCCTAAATGAGTTGAACAAGGATGATACCAATAAACATGCCAAAATGGACAGGGGAAACTCCCCTATTCTACAACTGAGCAATACTGCCAGCCTTAATAGTGCGTTAATTATTTAAAAGTCCTGGACTGAAGAGATGATTCAACAGTTAAGAACACTGGCGGTTCTTCTTAAAGACCTGGGTTCAATTTCCAGAATCCACATGGTGGCCCACAATCATCTGTAACTCCAGTTCTAGAGGAGCTGATGCTTTTTTTCTGGCCTACACAGGCACCAGACATGTACATGTGGTGTGGGTTTGTGTGTGTTTGTGTGTGTGTGTGTGTGTGTGTGTGTGTGTGTGTATACTATACATATATTAAAGGTGCCATATTCATAGGAAGGCAAGCCCAGTGATGTCCACTTGTGATTTCATCACCGAGGAAGCAGAAATTTCTGATGCTCATTGGTCAAATAGCTTAGCCTCATCACCAGTGAGACCCTGACTCAAACAAGATGGAGAGAGTCTAAGGAACAGCATCCAAAGTTGCAGTCTGACCTCCATATCTCACATATGACACAAGCAGACATTTTCAAAAACTGTGCATGCTTTTAATCCCAGCACTCAGGAGGCAGAGGCAGGAAGATCTGAGTGAATTCTAGGACAGCAAAGGCTACACAGAGAAACCCTGTCTCAAAAATCCAAGAAAACAAAACAGGCCAATGTCCTCACTAAAGGAGATACATACTGGGGAAATAAATATGTGAAAAGATGTTCTTCCCAGCATTCTAAAGGTTGAGGTAAGAGGATCCAGAGTGTGAGGGCAACTCTACCTCCAGAACCAGACCTTGTCTTAAAAAAAAGGGGGAAGGGGTTGGCTGCTTCCTTAATTTATGGACAACGAAGAGGCTAGGGTCAGTACAAGGGCAGAAATCTTGGTTTTCCCAACATATGAACCAAAAACTGAAAGAAGATGATGCAAATGCCTATGAAATATGCCCTTCTGAAATTCACTTAAACACATGAAACAATTTTAACAATTCTATAAAATGCTCATGGTACACACACACGTGTGTGTGTGTGTGTGTGTGTGTGTGTGTGTGTACACGCACACATGTGGAGGCCTGAGATCTACTTTATTTACCATCTATCAACTATCACTCTCAACCTTAATTTTGAAGACAAGATCTCTCACTGAACCTGAAGACCACTGTTTTGGCTAGACTAGTTAGCCAGCAAGCTTCCAGGATCCTCTGGTCTCTGCATCCCAGAACTGAGATTACAGGCACACGCCACCATGCATGGCATTTATGTGGGTTCCTGGGATCCAAATTCAGATCTTTATGCTTTATGCTTCCACAGCAAGCACTGTACTCACGGAGCCATGGCCCCAGCCCTACAACATAAAAACATTGTGAACAGGAAAACTGAACACATCAAGAGTCAGAATGAAGAAAAAACTTTTAGAAAGCATGAAATCTAATGAATGAAAACCAATCTAATTGTGTGCAGTCCTCATATGAAAGCTAGTGGAAGGAGCTAACACATTATTTTAGAGATAATGATAGGTTTGCATGCTCTGTTTACCCAAAAAAATGTTGAACAGTCAGGCTACAGATTGGGATATTGAGAAGACAGGAGAATTCAGCAACTGGCTTGCCACACACAGCCAAGATGGAATCTGAAATTCAAAAAGGAATAAGAGGAGGAAGAGAAAGAAGAAACTAGAATGGGGAACTGAAGCAAAGAGAAGGAAAACCAAAAGGTACAAGGGACATAACATAGCCTTAGAGAGTTTGTGAATTCTGTAGAACGGTGTGCTTTAGCTTACCAAAAAGATTTTCCTACTTAATACACATATAGCATATAATCATTTTTACTTTTCATCTGTGGTGTACCACAATCTCTGAGGGCGGTCTTGTCTGCTCTTGGCATGACTGTGTTTTTCTAGAATTGTGGGGTGGGAGGTTGTGGATATATGGATGTGAGAGAGACAGACAGGTGTCGTGTTGTGTTCGTTTGGGTGTGTACATGTATGCACACGCGAACAGAGGTTGATATCAGGTGTCTTTCTCAATATCTTTGTACCTTTTTTTTTTTGGAGACAGGGTTTCTCATGGGACCGAACGCTCAATGATTCAGTTAGGAAGGCTATCTGGTCAATGAGATACAAGGATATGGCCATTTCTGCCCCATAGCACAGAGATTACAAACACGTGCTGCCTGGCTTTTGTACTCCTCCTAGCCATGCAGTAGTGGCACATGACTTTAGTTCCAGTACTAGGGAGGCAGAGGCAGATAGATCTCTGAATGTCAAGGCCAGTCTGGTCTGCAGAGTGAGTTCCAGAAAAGCCAGGGCTACACAGAGAGAGCCTGTTTTAAAAAACAAAGTAACAAACCAGAAAGCACTCCACCAAATGAGCCATCTCCTCAGCCCATAAGGCTGTGATTTTAACTCAGGCTTTTGTGGGCTGGGGGTGTGGCTCAGTTACTAGAGGATTCACAAAGTTCCTGGGTTCCATTCCTAGAACTGCACAAACCAATTGGGCATGGTGGAGCATGCCGTTAACTCCAGAACTAAGGAAGTGGAGGCAGGAGGATTAGAAACCCAAGGTCATCCTCAAGTACATAGTGAATCTGAGATCAGCCTGGATTATATGAGCCAGTCTTTAAAGATAAAGAGACAATGTTAACTTTTGTTTATAATAAATTAATCATAAATACAAAATTCCCAATTACTCCTAACTTTATAATATTCCAGCAGTGGCAGTGGAATTAGTCCCAAGAAAGCACAGTGCTAGTGAAAAGGTCCTTAGCACTCTGTACCTGGGCTGGGACTTCATTCCACTCTAAGTTCACTGGATCCTCAAGCAAGGTGAGCTGACCCTCATTTATGTTGATTCTGTAAGCAATCTAATCACCTACTAAGAAATTCCTTTCCTGGTTAGGTGAGTCAGTTGCACTTTATGTTGCTACAAACAAGAACCAAGCCTAATACTTGTGCAGTAACAGCAGGTGGCCATTAAAAACAAGGATGTAGATCTTTACTTTCATGCAGGGAAAATATTCAGAACACTTTAAGTGAGAAAAGGCAAATTTCACTCTATTAGAAGTTCTCTTAAGCAACCTCCAGCAATTTAGTGGATGGTCTGGCTTCTAACAGTGAATGTTGACGTTTCCACTGCATGCTTAATTTCCGGGGGCTGCTACTTGAATGCACAGTCTACATTCCATCAGAACTGTCAGCACACTAACAGAGTTGGGCTTGACCTTCAAGCTCTTTGCACCCGCTGGACTTTTCATGATTGTGGGATAAAATTAAATACTATGTAAACTGATGAAATAAGAACATAAGAGAGATTTGTTCTCCATATGAGAACAAACGTGAATACTTTAGAATTAGTTAGTAAAGACAAATAGTAAAGTTACTGCTTAAATAGCTATATAACTTTACAATCTGAAGGAATTCTGACATCTTAAATTTGCTTCCTTTTAGTTCAGTAGTTCTCAACCTGTGGGGTGTGACCTCTTTGGTAAATCTCTATCTCTAAAAATATTTATATTATGATTTATAACAGTAGCAGAATTAGTTATGAAGTAGCAATGAAAATAATTTTATGATTGGGGGGGTCCCCACAACATGAAGAACTGTATTAAAGGGTCACAGTATTAGGAAGGTTGAAAACCACTGTTTTAATATAACCAAATGAGAAACTAGCAATCAGGAATGAAACAATATCAGTAGTGTCTATGAAAAAGAAAATGACACAAGCTGTGGGAGTGGCTCCAGTGGTCAAGAACACTGGCTACTTTTCCAAAGGACTTATGTCTGTCCCGGCACACACACAGAGGCTCATAAACTTCTGTAACTTCAGTCCTAGGAGATCTGATACCCCCTTCTGGCTTGTCTGGACACTCCAGGCACACACATGATGCACAGATATACATGTAGGCAAAACACATAAAACAAAAATAAAATAATGTAAGATAAAAAAAATAGCCAAACATTTTTAAAAGAAAAATGAAGATTTCTAATGAATCCAAACATAAAGAAAAGGTCTTGGACCGGGCGGTGGTGGCGCACGCCTTTAATCCCAGCACTCGGGAGGCAGAGGCAGGCGGATTTCTGAGTTCGAGGCCAGCCTGGTCTACAGAGTGAGTTCCAGGACAGCCCGGGCTATACAGAGAAACCCTGTCTCGAAAAACCAAAAAAAAAAAAAAAAGAAAAGGTCTTGGCTCTGTATATGAATACTGTTAAACAAATTAATGCATCTTTTAGGTTTTTTAAAAAAAATAACTAGGCTTATCCAGTCATTCTGGCACATGCCTGTAATTCCTGCACTTGCAAGGTGAAGAAGGCAGAAGGATCACAAATCCAAGGTCAATCTCAGGGCAATATAGTATGTTCCAAGCTAGCCTACGATATATCATATTTCAAAAACAAAAATCTTAGGCTGGAGAGATGGCTTAGCAGTTAAGAACATTTACTACTGTTCTGCAGAGGACCCTGGTTCAGTCTCTAGCATCTACACGATTGCTCAAAACCATCTGTTAACTCTAGTTCCAGGGAATCTGATGGTCTCTTCTCCTCTCTGAAGGCTCCTGCATGCTCACATGTGCACACGTGTGCACACACACACACACACCACTCCACTGTTTACACACACCACATTATCCGTTTATCTGAGAAAGTCAGTGCCACTGAAAAGGTCCTCACCAGATTAAGATGTGACCTCGTTTGTTCTGTTTTACCCTCTTAGAGTTATTGCTTATTTTCTAAACCTGACTGATGATCCTTCCTGTTGAGTCTATAAGCAATCTAATACCAATAAATTCCCTTTGGATTCAGTGTGTCAAACCATTTGTGCTCCTTCTACCTTTAAACTATTGTGAATAATGCTATGATGAATAGGTCTATATAAATATCTGTTCAAGTCTCAGTTTTTAATTTGTTTGGTGTGTGCCCAGAATGAGAACGGGTGAATTATGTGGTAACTGTGTTTAGTTGCTGATGATTCCCCCATACTGTTTCCACCATGACTAGGCATACTACACATTACTAAAATGCACAAGGGTCTTGGCTTCTTCATATCCTCATCAAGGGTTAGTAAATACTGGTTGTCAAGTAATATGCTTTGGTTTTACATCTCAGAAATTTCAAAGAAAACTGGACAATCAAAATTAAAATATGGCAGGACAAAGAAACACTGCGTTTAAAAAAAGAACTAAAATATGAATAAAACATAAAAGTACATACTTGATTTAGTTATTTCCTTTCTTATATAATATAAATAGAAATATAATTTCATTTGTCCAATGATACTCAAATTTATTCAAATATCAGTATAGTTTATAATCTTTCTTTTTTTTTTTTTTTTTGGTTTTTCGAGACAGGGTTTCTCTGTATAGCCCTGGCTGTCCTGGAACTCACTCTGTAGACCAGGCTGGCCTCGAACTCAGAAATCCGCCTGCCTCTGCCTCCCAAGTGCTGGGATTAAAGGCGTGCGCCACCAACGCCCGGCTGTTTATAATCTTTCTTAATTTCCACACTATGTACTATTCTGAATTTGTAACAAGAACTGGTTATAAGATGTACTTATATACTCTATTTACTTATTTATTTTTGGCTTATTTGAAACAGGATCCCTCTATGTAGCTTGGGCTTACCTAGAATTTGTTATGTAGTCCCAAGCTGGCCTGGAATTTGTAATTCTCCTGCCTCAGCCTCACTAGGGAGATGTGTACCACCACAGCACCGTATTATAGTTTAAATATGAAATCTAATAATAGTTTTGAATTCTACTCATGAATAATTAGCTTAAGAAGTTAGTACAATAATTTAGAATGAGTTCAAAAGGATCAAGATAAAAAGGCAAACAACTGGTCATTAGTGAGTGGCTCAAGCTTTGTAGAGTACTTCCTTTCACAGTGGATATAAGAAACTGAAACGTGTATTTCCTCCCTACTAGTTCTTCGAATGTCTAGCTAGCTCTTAGATTTAAACATATTTCTCTAAAATTTCTTCTAAAAATCATACAAAAAGAGTAGCAAATACAGTATTGTATTTTCAGCACTAGAAAATAACAGCCAAGTAGTAATGATGTAACACTGACCGTGAGTACAGAAAAGTAAACAGGCTAGTTAAGATGATATGGACAATATCTAAAATCTATAAACAATTAATTTATCATCCTTAGCAACCTGTTATATCTGTTTCAAACAGCAAATCACATACAAAGCCAAACTCTTTAGAATAACAGCAGATTTATCAACAGAAACTAAAATCCAGGAGAACATGAGATGATATACTTCAAGCTCAGAAAGAAAATTACTTCCAAACCACATTAGCATACCCAGCACAATTATCCTAATAAAAGAGAACTGAAACGCTTTCATGATTGGCTAGCTGTGGTAGTGCATTCCTTTAATCCCAGCACTTACTTGACAGGCAGAAGCAGGGGAACCTCGAGTTCAAGGCCAACCCAGACAACACAGAGTTCCAGGACAACACGGAATACATAGTGAGACTGTGTCTGTAAAAATAGCTTCCATGATAAACTAAGACAATTCAGAAGATACTTGAAAAGAAAAACACATGGAGACAGTCACAGGAAAAGGACAAAAACAGCAAAATAACAGCAGGCAATCAACACCTTTCAACACCTCTGAGTCATGATGGTCTCAACTTCCAGTCTAAAGACATAGACCAATAAACTGGTTAAAAATACAGACAAAAATATGCATTGCCTCTAACAAATATCTCTTTTTTATTTGTTTTTTTCTTTGTTTATTTCTAACAAATATCTCGCTGGCAAAGATATATGCACAACTTTAGAGTAAAAAGACTGAAAAAGATACTCCAAACAAATCAAGCTCACACAGCTATACACTAAACCTAACAAAGTAGACCTCAAACCAAAATTAGTAAGGAGAAACAAATTAAATTTAAAAGGTCACATCCTCAAGTAAACAATCTATCAAGAGGAGATAGCAATTCTAAATATATACAAATCAAATACTGGCACATCCAATTAAATAAAAACAAATACTACTGGATAGAAAGGTATCTGCATGCCTGCTCCCTGTGGTGGCCCAAAGAGGATCCCCTAGAACTGGAGTTAGTGATAGTTGTAATCCATCATGTGGGTACTTGGAACCAAATGTAGGAGCAGCAAGTGCTCTCACTGCTGAGCCATTTCTCAAGGCTCCCAAAAACATAGAAAGAATTATAAGCTATGTGATTGCTTATAAGTAGTGGCTAATGACAAAAAGTACGCCGGGCGGTGGTGGCGCACGCCTTTAATCCCAGCACTTAGGAGGCAGAAGCAGGCGGATTTCTGAGTTTGAGAGTTCGAGGCTAGCCTGGTCTACAGAGTGAGTTCCAGGACAGCCAGGGCTACACAGAGAAACCCTGTCTCAAAAAACCAAAAAAAAAAAAAAGACAAAAAGTACAAATTATGTTACTTCCCAATTAACAGGATTGAAAACAAAAGTTAAAATTAATTTATCTGGAATATTTTGTTTGAACTCATAACTGAAGTTTAGGAACAAACAATTAAAAATATAGAGCTTATTACTTGAAATTCTGTAAGAACTCTAATCTACAACCTCAAAAATATAATATAGTATTTTTAAATAAGTCTTTAATTTTTCATTACACTCTGTGTGTGTGTGTGTGTGTGTGTGTGTGTGTACTCATGCATCCCATGCCATGTGTGTGATAGGCAGAGGACAGCTTGCAGGAGTCTTTTCTCTCCTTCTATCATATGGGTCCCAAGGATCACAGTAAGGTCAACAGGATAGGTGGCCCCTTTACCTACTAAGCCATTTCACTGGCTTCTTAACATAGGTGTCTAATAAAGGCAACAGGTAAACCTCTTATCTGAAGACAATGTTACACTGAGACCACAGAAGAAAAAAAGAACTTGGCCAGCTTTTGATGTTTCCATTGGTGACAACATATCATAGGAAATTTCAACTCATTATTTCTTTGTTGACCTACTTAGATAATTTGGCAAATTACCCTTCTGCTACCACTTAGCTCTATAATTCTGGGCAATTAGATATGTTGGCCTACAGGGACTCTGGCCTACAAACACAGCATAAAGAGTTGTCATACCAGATTGACATTAAACACTATGCAACTAAATATGTTATCTAAAATATAGGTTAAGAAAAATTCAAGAAGTCAAAAATAATTAGTGTACATTAGCCTACTCTCAGGAACGGCATGAGCTGGAGAGTTGGCTCAGCAGTTAAGAGCACTAGCTGCTATTGCAGAGGATCCAGGTTCAATTTCCAGCATCTACATGATGTCCTGTGACCATCTGTAACTCTAGTTCCAAGGGAGTCCAAAGCCTTCTTTCTGGCACCATCTTTGCGAGCACCGGACATGCACATAGTATACGTACATATAAAATAATAAATCTACAAAAAAGGAATAACATAATTGTCACAAAGCTAATCGCTCTCATTAGCAGACTTGATCAGTGGCCTATTCTGCCAGATGATAAGAAATCACTGCAAACAAGAGCCAGTTGACTGATTAGCCAATACATGCTGAACTCTACCAGAGGGGATTTCTTCATTTGCACCTCAAAATATGGCTGATCCATACATCATTCCAGGAATGTGCAAGAAAAGAAGCACAGATGATCACACCTTTTCCTCTAAAACAGTTATGTAATTTCTTGCTAAACATTTCTAATGTACACTGTCATTTTCAACCTGATTGCTTGACATACATTAAATGAAAAGATAAATTACTTAAAAATAAAAATTTGGAAGGCCAGGCAGGATGATTCACACCTGCTGTAATACCAGTATGCAAAAGGAGAAGACAGGAGAAGGACAGTTTCAAGGTTAATGTTGGCTGCATAATGACTTTTTTTTTCAAAAACGAAATATATAACATAAACTATAAAACAGTGACATTGACTTAGTCATTGTTCTATTGCTGTGAAGAGACAGCATGACCAAGGCAACTCTTACAAAAGAAAGCATTTAACTGGGAACTTGCTTACCCTATCGGAAGGTTAGTCCATTATCATCACAGCAGGAATTATGGTGGCAAGCAGTGGTTCTGGAATAGAAACTAAGAACTACATCCTGATCCACAAGCAGAGAGAAGAGGCAGGGGTGGGGGAAGGAATTGGGCCTGGTGGGAGGTTTTGAAACCTCAAAGCCTCTAACTCCCTCTAACAAGGCCACATCTCCTAATCTTTTTAAATAGTGTTACTTACTGATGACTTAGCATTCAAATATATGAACTTATAAGGGCCATTCTTACTCGAAACACCACAGACAGCATGTTTCTTTGCTTATTGCCTTGGCAAGAAATTAAAAGTTTGATGTGTCTAACACTAATATGGTCTAGTATATAGAAAACTATTTTATCATACTGTTAACCAAGTATAAATCACTGGGGCCTCTCTGACAGGCAATTCTCTAAGACAAACATATAATAGTACATGACTCAGCAATTTTACTGAAATGAATCTAACCTACAAAACTACTTCCATAGATGTATAAAAACAATATGAATGAGCACATTTAAGATAGCTCAAACTTGGAAAGTAGCTAGACATGGTGGCTTACACTTGTAATTGCAGGCATGAAAATCTTAACTTCAACCCACCTGGACTATATATAGGAAGATCGTGCCTCAAAAGAGACCTAGGGGCTCTTTAAATGTTGGTCATTAAACACACACACACACACACACACACACACACACACACACACACACACACAGACAGAGACAGAGACAGAGAGAGGGTTGGGGAGGGAGAACACGAGAGTGCAAGTGATGTGTGGCAGCACATACCTTTAATCCCAGCACTTGAGAGGCAGAGACAGGCAGAGGTCTATGAATTCAAAGGCAGACTGATCTACATAGTGAGATCCCGTCTCAAAACAGGAACAAAAAACAAACAGAAAAAGTTGATGATGTAGTCATACTAAAAAGTACTACATAGTAGTAAAATACAATGATTTATATCTGTTTCATAGTGATAGAGAAGCAGATTTGTGAAATGAAGGGTCTAGAAGAAAGTAAGCTATAATAGTTCTTATTCTATGTGCTGGTTAGTGTTTTGTCAACTTGACGCAATCTGGGGTCATGTAGGAGGAGGAACTTGAACTGACAAACTGTTTCAGTAAGCTTGGCCTGTAGGCTAGTTAGTGGGGTATTCTCTTGATCAATGAGATGTGGGAGAGCCCAACCAGTGTGGGCGGGCAGTGCCACTCCTGGGCAGGTGGTCCTGGGAGATAAAGGCAAGGAGTGAGTGTGAGCTGCGATAGCAGTAAGCAGCCTTCCTCTATCATCTCTCCTTCAGTTACTGTCTTGAGGTCCTGACCCAATCTCCTTTCATGATAAACTGTAAGCTGTAAATGGAATAAACCCTTTCCTCCACAAGTTGCTTTTCGTCAGTGTATTTATCATAGCAACAGAGAAACAAACTAAACAGTCCACAAGGGGGTAATTTCCTCCTTTAACTTTATACATTTCTTTATTACTATCATTTCATTAAAGCAAATCTGGTTTTCTCTTGTATTCTGAAAAAATAAAGGCTAAAATAGTCCATTTTATTTACTTGAATTTTATTTTCTTCGGTAGCTGTAGACATTTTTCAAGTACAGAAGAATCATAGGACATGTAGTTCCATTTTGTTTTTTTAATGTGTATGGGTGTTTTGTCTCCAAGTATGTTTGTGTACTGCAAGCATGTACCTCTGATATCTTCAGAGGAGAGAAGATGTCATGGGATCACTGGGACTGGAGTACCTGTGGTTGTGAGATACCATGTAGGTGCTGGCAGTCAAACCTGGATCATCTGGAAGAGCAAGACACACTCTTAACAGCTGAGCCATCTGTACATGCCCAACATACAGTTCCTTTGTTTTAGGGCGGGGGAGTATTTTGAGGCAGACTAGGTGGTTCTGACTGTCATAGAACCCACTATCTAGACCAGGCTGGCCTTGAACTCATGGAGATACACCTGCCTCTGCGCCACAGTGCCTGGCTATATGTAGTTCCTTTTCAAAGAATAAGATCTGGCAAAGATTCAGAGTTTAAAAGAAAGAAGAGACTACAGAAAGGAAGGAAAGGGGAGAAAGAGGATCTGGGCACTTATAATCCCAGCACTCTGGAGGTAGAGGCAGGAGGATCAGGATTTAAGACAGTCCTCTAAATAGTTAACTCAAGGGTAGCCTGGACTATGTGAAACCATGCTTCAAAAAGACAAAAATAAACATACAAAACAAAGGGGAGATGGTTTAGCCAGTAAAGTGCTTGTGAGTGTCTGACTCTGATCCCCAGCACCTACATAAAAAGCCACGCCTAGCAGCAACATGTACCTGTAATCTAGGGCTAGAGAGGCAGAAACAAAGGATCCATGGGACTCACTGTGATAGTCTGTATATACTTGGCCCAGGGAGTGGCATTATTTGGAGGTGTGGCCCTGTTGGAGTGGGTGTGGCCTTGTTGGAGTAGGTGTGTCCCTGTGGGTGTGGGCTTTAATATCCTAGTCCTAGCTGCCTGTTGGAAGTCAGTCTTCCACTAGCAGCCTTCAGATGAAGATGTAGAACTCTCAGCTCTTCCTGCATCATGCCTGCCTGGATGCTGCCGTGCTCCCACATTAATGATAATGGACTGACCCTCTGAACCTTTAAGCCAACCCCAACGTTATAAACGTTGTCCTTTATAAGACTTGCCATAGTCATGGTGTCTGTTCACAACTGTAAAACTCTAAGACAGCACTGGAATTCATCTCTGTGCTTCCCAACTGTACATGTGATCAGCCACCTCCTGCTTCCTCCACCTGCATTCCCACCAAGAAGCACTGTGTCCCCACCATCTCCAGTCTCTGTGCTGCCAGAGAGTCAATTCAGGGCCTGGTACATCCTAGGTAGGCACACTGTCAACCAGGCTATACTCCCATCCCTGTGTAAGATGTTCAACATTAAATTTCTTAACAGAAGAACAAAAGAAAATGTGAAATATAGTTTTCTTCAATTATAGATAGTAACATTTAAAACAGGCAGACCCAACAAAGATTACAATCAGTTTTAAAGGCCAATGAAAATCCAATTGCAATCAGAAAGTCTAAGAGAAAAGAGAAGAAGCCACATCCTCAATGGTTTGAGAGTCTTAGAGATGAGAAGGGGAAAACACTTCATATCCTAAGTTGATTTGGGCAGTGGATGTGAGACAAAGGATCATATAACCAAATTGAATCAAATCATCTCCCAAACTAGGAATGCATGCAGACTATGAACTGGAGAGCAAGGCATGAAGAAGGTATATGAAATTCTCCACTTTTAGCAATCACAGAGGCTCATATGTTAAATGAAGATTTGAATTAGAATATGACGGTATGGAGTTGAGAGAGTATTCTTTTTAATTCAATTCTACATCAACAAATTCCAATAAATCTGTCATAGGCAAAAGAACTAGCAACATCCTGTTGTTTTGGCAATTAATGTCTTAGGTTCATTTTAACATGCTTAAAGGTAATCAAAGCAACCATCTGTCCATGCTTTCCAGACTGAAGGCCCTGAACCCTGAAAAATCTATGACATGGTGACACTGTTCCCAGAAGAAAAAAATTTCTATTAGTGTAATATACTTACCTAGTAAACAAACACAGCTGTATCCTCATTATAAAGATATTTTACATTTAATCTTAGCATGTTATATCATTCAAGAGAACTTCAATGCAAGAAAAAAAAGTGGGAAAAATCCATTCCTAAAGTGTATTCTAAAGATATAAACAAATTTTTAATATTTTTTATTTACTTATCTTGTGTGTAGATGGATGGACCTTCGAGCAAGCATGCCATGGCATAGGTGTAGAGGTTAGTTCTGGAACTCAACCTCTGACAACTCAACAGACTTGGCAATGAGTGCCTTTACCTAACACTTGTATCAAATAAAAGTGGGGCTGGGGATATCACTCAGTAGAGGCGAGGCCGTAGGTTTTACCTCCAGTGAGGTAAAACAAAACAACTGTTATTTCAGAAGAAGAAATAAGAACCTAGCATTTTATAAAACTGTTGTATGAAGGCTGGGAACATAGCTCAAAGTTAGAATACTTAATGCCTAGCATGCACAAGGCTCTGGGTCCAATCCCCAGTACCAGAAAGTATTATCGCATGGTAGTCCATTGTGTGAATGTCATATTTTATTTCAACAATTCCTTTTTTATTTACATTTAAGGTTGTTTTCAGTTCAGTCAGTCCTATTCCAAACATTGTTTTGATGAGCATCCTTGCATATGATCTTTATTTTAGACAAAATTCCTGGAAGTGGAACTGCTAAATCACAGAGTACATACACTACAAACGTTGATAAACGGTGCCCTACTGACCTTGGAAAAAGTATACCAATTTATATTCCCACTAACAGCTCATAAAAAATGGTTAGAGCCAGATGTGGTACAGGCCTGGAATCTGAGCACTTTGAGAAGTTTAAGCTAGAGGATTAGCACAAATCCAAGGCCAGGCTGAGCTACATCCTGCCTCAGAAACAAGTAGTTGGGATTCAGGCAGAGTGATGAATGCCTGTGATCCCAGCCCTGAGAGAACAAGGAAGGAGGACCAGGAATCCGGGACCAGTGAGATCATGCCTCAAAAACAGTGATTTTTTTTTTTTTTTTGAGGCAAGGTCTTGCTGTGTAAACCACGCTGGCCTTGAACTCAAAGAGATTCACCTCCTTCTGCTTTCCCAAAACCAGGTCTAATGGTGTGTGCCACCATGCCCAGCCCTGATCAGTACTTCTTATCGTTGTTCGGTTGGTTGGTTGGTTTTGCTTTCCAGAACTAAGGATCAAACCCAGGGCCTCACTGTATCAGGTCTATCATGACAAAGGC
>NW_021604652.1:186760-207654 GCF_004785775.1 Grammomys surdaster
TTATTTAATTACTCTTAAGTTTTTTCAATCTGTAATATGAAAACTTTCAACTACTGACCTTTACCTCTGGTAACTTGAGACTTTCTGACATTTGAATTTCTGCCCATAAACTGCCTATTCACTACCATCATTCCCTTTTGGTTGTTATTTTGGAACCAGCAATATGACCAGCCTGCCCTAGAATTCACAGATCCCACTTGCTTTTGCTCTGAATGTTCTGATTAAAAGGTGTGTGCCGCCATGCCTGCCCTCCGCCATACACATTTAGCTTTCGTTTTAAATTAGCATACAAATCAATGGGCTTCATTCTGGAATTTATACACACTTTGTGGTGGTTCCTCCTCCCTTGTACCCCTCCCCCATCTCCCTGCTCTCACTTCCACTGCCAGGACTGTTCTCTCCACTTTCACATCACATGTACACTGGTATCCCCCCCCACTTCTTTAAGACCTTTTTCCTTTCCTAAGGCCTTTTTCTAGTTCTATGATCCATACTCACATATATCCCCATGTATATCACACACATAAATATTTAAAGCTAGTGTGTATGAGGGAATATGTAATGTTTGTCTTTCTGAATCTAGGTTACCTCACTGAATAATATAATTTCTAAATCCATCCATTTTGCTACAAATGTCATGATTTCAATTTTTTCCTAATTGAATAAACTTCTGTTGTGTGTATGTACCATATTCATCTGCTGATGGACATCTAGGCTGATTCCAATTTCTAATTATTCATCAGTAGAGGGTTCTCAGAAACTAAAATAGAACTACCACATGACCTAGTTACACCACTCTTGGGCAAATATCCAAAGAACTCTAAATCTTACCACAGAGATTGCTCATCCAAATTTTCTGCTGCACTGTTCTTGTGTTTACCTGCTATGGACATGAAAAATACCTTTGTCACATTTATTGCTGATGCTTTGAAACCATTTCTTGTCTATCTTTTTATCTCTTTCTGGATTCCTTTCTCTTTTACAGCTTTGAACTTGGATCTGACTCCGACATTATGTTTGAAAGGCTTTCCCTCCCCCAAACCTACACTAACATGTGATTTTCCTTTTTTCTAGTACCATTTGTACTTCATATTTCAATACTAAACTAACTGAGATTTCAGTTTAGTTAAATTCCTAACAGGAAACATTCCCGTCTCACATGAATTGCTTTGTCCCAAAGCCATTTGCTAAGGGAGCTAGTTGTTTCTCCCTATCTGAAATGCTTTCACTATTACATATATGCTAAAATCTTATTTATAGTGATGTCTTCTTTGTTGTACCTTTGCAGCTGAACAAATGACTCAGTGGTTAAGAGCACATATTGGCCTTCTAATAGACCAGGGTTTAATTCCCAGCATCCACATCAGATGGCTCAAGCAGCCTGTAACTTTAGTTCCAAAAGAAACTAGGGACAAATGACTATCTGTGGTACTTATTAGCAAACCAAAGTACAAGCTGGCCCCCAGACTCTCTCAGCATCACACAGAACTGTTACAGAGACCATGCTGGCATCCTACATCTTCTTACCCTGCCACCTACCCTAAACTCCTCCAGCTCCTGGGCTTCCGGTGTCCTAGTTTCTCATTCCTATGAAACTCTGCCATCTTGGCCATATGTTGTCTTGGTGTTCTCTTTTGTTTTCCTCTCTTCCCTTCCTCTCTCGACCTCCTTGCACCCTCACCTCTCTCCTGTCATAGCTAAGTCAAGTCTGCTGACCATGATAAGTTTACTACTTTCACTCCTTGCTCTGGACCCTTCCAGATGCCTCTGGCTGTACCCTCATATCTACAACAAAAATCTTCCCCTCGACCATAACTTAGAGGGGTCATGTCCTCACTTTATACACAGAGCATCTAACATCTCTGGACTCCATAGACAGCCACATTCATGTGACACAAGAAACATACACAGAATTTAAAATAAACCCTTTTAAAAAAAAAAAGAGAGACATTGGCTCAGATGTACCTTGCTCAGCTATAATCAGAGAAGCTTCCTCCAGCAGCAGATGAGAACAAACACAGAAAGCAACAGCCTACTTTATGCAGAGGAAGAGACCTTTTAACACTCAGCTCTAAATGGAATGTCTCCATCAAATCCCTCCCCCTCGGGATTCAGGGAATCCCACAGAAAAGGGGGCATAAAGAATGTAAAGGCCAGATGGGATGGAGGACACCAAGAAAACAAGGCCCTCTAAATCAACATGATCAAAGCTCTTAGGAAGTCACAGAGACCGAGGGTCGGCACCAGGTCCTCAGTGTATATATGATGGCTTCCTGTTTAGTATTTTGATGGGATTCCTGAGTGTGGGAATGAGCGGGGTCTCTGATTCCTGTGTCTTCTCTTGGTCTCTTTTCCTTCTGTTTGTTTATCTTGTCCAACTCTGATGTGATAGTATTTATTTTATATTTTACTTGTTATATTTTATTATTATCTCTTAGAAGCCTGTTTGTTTTCTAATGAGAGACAGAAAGGGAGTATATCAAGATGGGAAAGGAGTGGGGAGAATTAGGAGGAGGAGAGAAAACCATAATCAGGCTATATTATGTGAGAAATAAATCTATTTTCAATAAAAGGGAAAAAAGATACTAGAAGTTAATGAGGCTTGTAAACAACAATAAAGGCATGGTATGGGAAAGGGAGTAGAAGGGGGAGTAAAGGTGAAGTTATGGTAGGTTATACTGGGCATAGTAGGGGTACAGAGGTCTAGTCAGCAGGATGCACTTTTAAAAGTTATTAAAAATTATGTTTTTGTTATTATAATCTTGTTCTGTATACGATATGAAACTTCAGGGTACTAGTAAAAGAAAAGCATTTGCCTTACTTCCTGGCTGCCTGCATTGTAAGATAAATGATTTTCTCCACAGGACCAAGGAACTTAAACAGGTCTTATACTTGTAGAATTTAGCATTAACTGATGTAAATAGCCTACGCAAAGCTTAAGTGTGGAAAGTTTATTATCTGATACAGCCAGCAATGTCCACTGAAGTAAAAAGTCTATATTATGATGTCTGATAAACACTTGTGACTCTCTATTTTAGCTAAATAAGACCTTTCTATGGCTTTCTACATAGGAATGGTAAATAACATCTTATTTACTTTCTCTTTTTTTTCTGTTTCCCCTCCCCCCCAGGCAAATTTCTCTATCTCTGCCTGTCCTGGAGCTAGCTCTGTAGACCAGGCTGGCCTTGACCTTACAAAGATTGCCTGCCTCTGCCTCTGCCTCCCAAGTGCTAGGATTAAAAGAATGTGCCACCACTGCCCGGCTCTTATTAATTTCTTTACCTGAACTGTCCTTCACATAGTATTGATAATATAATGAGGACAACCTTAAAGTCTTCTCATGAGTACTAGCAAACCTAAACAAGTGTTAAGACCAACCACATATCCAGTTATTTAGTGTGAGTTGGCAAGAGTAAAAAGGATGGAAGACTGGGAAGAGGCTAGGGAAGAGACAGAGGGAGGAGGGAACTGCCAAAATTCTCCTGTTATTCCTTTACTTTATACCTAGTACTTCCTGTACCCTGAAACCCTAGCACCCAGTGTTTCCCTACTTAGTTTTGCTTTTCTGGAATTGTCATATAAATGGAATTTTGCATTATGCAGCCTTTTGAAGCTGGCTTCTTTCATCAGCAAACTGCAGTTTTAGAGATTCAGTGACATAATTGTATGAATCAACAGGCAGTTCCTTTTTTATCAAAGAGTAGCATACCATGGCATGGAGTACAATAATCTGCTTATCTGCTTCACTGGCTGCAAGAAGTGGCTTGTTTCCAATTTTGGTGACTACTGCTAAAAAACATTTGTGTTACTTAAACAACATTTGTTTTATTGTTAGGTTTCTAAAGCAGAAGATCAAAACCATGGATAAGTCTGTTTTACTGTGAGCTACAGCCTTAGCACCCAAGTATAGCTTTTTTGTGAACCTGAGCCCTCATTTCTCTTGGCAGATACCTAGAAGGAGGACTGTGAGTCATGTGATAAATACAGGTAATTACAGAAATTGCAGCTAAGTGTTCTCTTCAGTGGAAGTATTGTTTCTGCTCTCCTACTTACCAGCAATAAATGTTCTAGTTGCTCTGCATAGCTGCCAGTTTGTTTTACATTTTTACACACTCTAATAATATAATTTGCATTTTCTAAAATAACTTTATTTCTAGGGCATTCTTAAGGTCATAAAAAATTGACCAGAAAATACAAAAATTTTCCATATGCCTCCTGCCATATGTATAACCTCTCTAGTTATCAATGGCCATTATGGTTTTTTTTAAAGCAATTTAAGGTGTGTCACACACACACACACACACACACACACACACACACACACAACTGTATATATCTATTTTTTTGAGACAGAGTTTTTCTGTGTGGCCCTGACTGTCCTGGAACTTACTCTGTACACCAAGCTAGCCTTGAACCCAGATATCTGTCTGCCTCTGCCTCTTGAGTGTTGGGATTAAAGGCATGCACCACCAAGCCCAGCTAGCATCTTTATATATTCTAAGTGGAAGATCTATTGCCTTTGCCACTTTATTATTTTAGTTATTTTCTCAGTGTTGAATGTTGAAGATTTTAAAAGTTTATTCTGTATATGATCTTTGCCAGATATTTTGCCAATGTTTTCTCTTAGTCTGGATATGATTAGATGTAGGTAACAGACAGTTATGTAAGAGGACATAAAGCTAATTGTATTTTTTAGTTTTAACTCTGTCATGGATTTGTTTTCCAATTTTCTTGTGGTGTATAAATACATATAAATATACTCCATGTTTAAAGTATAAAATCTATGAAGTGCCACAGCTTCCATTTCAAATAGATGCTCTAACTATGTTAGGTGACTGAATTGTATAGTTTTGGGGGTCAGGTTAATTCTGGTGTGCAATGTTTTTTATTTGCAGTAGTTTTTATAATAAGGTTTTTTTTAAATTATGAACTGGAAATAAGGGGGAAATCAGTTTAAGAAAAAGAGAAAATAAGTAACAATTTCAAATTGTCAAGGACAACTAGTTAGTCAAACAAACATGAAGGACTTCACAGTTCTAGAGCTTATTTTATTTTTGTAAAGATCTACTTACTTTTATTTTGTGTATATTTTGTCTGCATGTATATCTGTTCAGGATGTGCACACGGTGCCCAAAGATGCCTCGGGATGTGAGTGGGTCCCCTAGAATTAGAGTTGCAGATAGCTGTAAGCCACCATGTGTGCACAGGGAATGAACCTGGGTCCTTTGGAAGAGTAACCAGTGCTCTTAACTCCTTTTCATCTCTTTCTAGGCCCCCTTTAAGGCTTTTAGTTAGCAAGTTTGAAGTGATTTGTTATCACAAACAAGCAGAAGCACTAGTATAGCCATCTCAAATGTACTGAATTGCTAAGAGCAAGATAAAGTCTGCAATACCTCAAATGAATACTTGCTAAACAGAAATCAAGACAAATATGCCTTTAGAGAGACGTCTTCTTCAGTTGTGATAACAGTTATCTGTGCATGATCCTATAAACAATCCTCTCTTCCTATAAGTAAACACTAATGAAATTCATCGGGTCACTTAAAAACACATGAAAGTAGAGAGGGGACTACTAGAGAAGAGAAAGGGATCTGTAAGAGTGGGAGAGGACAAGAGAGAATGAGGAGGGGAGGAATCTGATCAAATACATTATAATATAACTGTCGGAATGAACCTTCATGTAGAATAAATGTATGCTAGTAAACATAAAAGATGAAAATAATGTATAGAACATGTATACAATGGGAGATTAGGCTTTATTTTAATAAGAAAAGTGCTTGCCATTTTTCATGTCCTTCATGAGGTAGGAGGATTTACCAAATGAGAGAAGCTAAACACGGAAAAGAAAAATATCCCATAATCTTACTTATATGCACAATCAACAAAATCAAATGTGTAGAAATGGGTAATAGGGAGGAGGAAGTCCAGAAGATGCACACTAACAAAGCTATAGGAAAGGTACAGTAACACATCTGTCTTGAATGTGCATTTGTTTCACTATGGTAACCTTTAAGCAATTTGTGTGTGTGTTCCATAGAAAAACTGACAGACAGACAGACAGACAGACAGACAGATGGACAGACAGAGACAGAGACAGAGAGAGAATATGAATTCAATGCCAGGCAAGCAAGTGTTGTGCACGCCATTAATCCCAGCACTCAACAGGCAGAGGCAAAAAAATCTGTGTTCAAGGTCAGCCTGGTATAGAAAGCAAGTTACAAGACCAGAGAAACCCTGTCTCAGGGTAGGGATAGCAGAACAAGACAATTGTCACTAACAATACTGCTTACTATTTAGGGGTTTTCAAGTCGAAATTCAGGGTGGTAGAGTCTAGCTTATGAATAGTGTTCAACCTCTAACACTGAAAAGAAAAAGCGCAAATTCATCATGAGTTACAGGAAGAGCGTTCTGTCCAGAACCTACTTCTGAGTTCTGTTGTTTGATAGTTTGCAAAAGATGGACCTGACCTAAAAGAAAGCTATTTCCCCCATCTGGATAAGTGGTTTTCACAGAGTCACTTCCTGCCTTTAGTTAGTTTGCTTTAAAGGATGAGTTGCCTTTTTTTGTTGTGCAGGCTGTCAGACCCAGAGCCCCACAGCCCAGCCCTAGGATGGACATTTTGAATTCTAAAACCCTATGGGGGAGTAAAGCTACAACTCAATTTTAAATTTTGGTCTAGTATGTTCCATTAAATATTTGAAGAGCGGGGTGGTGGTGGCATACACCTTTAATGCTAGCACTTGGGAAGTAGAAGCAGGAGAATCTGTGAGTTGGAGGCCAGCCTAGAATACAGAATAGTTCCAGGACAATAAAGGGTATATACTGAGACTCTGTCTCAAAAACAAAAGCCAAAAAAAGAAGTATTTTTTATTTTGATTTTTTTTGAGACAGGGTCACAAATTCTGCAGCCCAGATTGGACTAGAACAATTCTTCTGCCTCAACTCCAAAGTGCTGTGAATACAAATACGTCCTACAACGCCTGGATTGAAATAAATGTGTCAAGTACTTTTGCACTGTGACTTTTCTTTCCACCTTTGATAAATACTGCACATACATATACACACATTTGCACACATAGAGACAGGCTGAACTAACAACTTCCAGCTAAAAACTAAATCTGCATAATGTTTTCTCACTGACAATACTTCCCTTTGAAAGTGAAGTGACTTGGGACAATTAGGAGTCCTTGCTTCTCTTGCAGAGGATATTTAATTTGCTTCCCACAACTAAGTTTAACTCCAGTTCCAGCAGATTCAAAGCCCTTTTCTGGCCTCCACAGCCACTATACATACAGGGTAGAGGTACAAACAATTTCACATCAATTTTAGAAATAAATACAATTGAAAGTGGTATGACTAAAGGGGCTGAAGAGCTTGCTCAGAAGTTAAGAGTACTAGCTGCTCTTCCAGAGGACCCAGGTTCAATTCCCATAACCAACATGGCAGCAACTGTATATAACTCCAGTTGCAGGGGATGGACACCATAACATAAACATATATGCAGACAAGACATCAAGGCATACAAAATAAAATTAAGTAAATCATTTCTTTAAAAATGTAAGTAGTGTGAGTATAAATATAAAAAATTCCATTTAGACATATAAGCACAGAGAAAGATAAACTGATCAAAACTGAAAATGTGTAAGTACAGTTGTCACCCATCCACACCCAAGGGTCTCTCATTCCAAAGTCCCCAGTGGATGTCTGAAGCCTCAGACCACACCAGACCCGAAGGAAGTGCTTTTTCCTCTATAGACACAAATTTAATTCATGGCCTTCACAGGTTATTAACCATGCACCGTGGGATGATGTTTAAAATACAATAGGAAAAGGAGCTGGGGTTTTGGGTTTGTTTGTCTTTGCAGTTTCCCAGGGAAAATGAAATCCTCTTAATGCAATTTTTATTTTAAAAATTTGTATTTATAAAAAAATTGTAGGGGGCTGGAGAGATGGCTCAGCGGTTAAGAGCACTGACTGCTCTTCCAGAGGTCGTGAGTTCAAATCCCAGCAACCACATGGTGGCTCACAACCATCCGTAATGAGATTGGATGCCCTCTTCTGGTGTGTCCGAAGACAGCGACAGTGTACTCATAAATAAAATAAATAAATAAATCTTTAAAAAAAAATTGTATTTATTTTTTATAAGGAAAAAAATATTAGCTCACCTAGAGCTGGAGTTAGAGGTGATGGGGAGCTCCCAATACTGGGAATGAGTGTCAGGTCCTCTGGAGGAGCACCGAGCTCTCACCACAGAGCTATCTCCTGCAGCCTCTCACTGCAGCTCTCAACGAGCTCATGATCGGGATTTTTCTTTTCTTTCCTTTTTTTTTTGGGGGGGGGCAAGCTGAATTTTCCCCTTTCCTCTTAAAGGAAGCACTTACAGCTCTCAGCACAAACACATTTGCTCCTCTCAAACTTTGGGTCCATTCTTATCTAAATTAAGGATTTCTTGATGGCTCCAGGGTAAAGCACTTACAGCACAAGCCTGAAAACCAGAGTTCAATCCACCAGCCCACAAAGACGTAGAAAGAGTGAAATCTTACCTCAAAAGACTGAAAATTCAAACAATGGTAACAATGGTACATTTTACACACACACAAATGAAATAAAAAATTTCACAGGCCAGTGGTGGTATATGCCTTTAATCTCAAGCAGAGGCAGGTGGATCTCTGTGAGTTCAAGGCCAACCTGGTCTACAGTGAGTGAGTCCTAGGACAGCCAGGGCTACACAAAGAAACCCTTGTCTAGAAAAAAAAAGCAATAAAATGAATCCAATTGAGGTTCTGCTATAGACGCCTTGTTCTGTGGTCATCAGAGAGGCTTCCTCCAGCAGCTGATGGGAGCTGATCCAGAGACCCACAGCCAAACTGTAGGCCGAGCCAGGAGAACCCTGCAGAAGAGGGGAAGGAGGGATCGTAGGAGCAAAAGGATGTAAAGACACCAGGAGAACGTGGCCCACAGAATGAGCTATGCAGGGCTCATCAGAGCTCACAGAGACTGAGATGACGACAACCAGGGAGCCTCCATGTCTCTGCATATAAATTCTGGTTTTACAGCTTTGTGTTCTTGTGGAACTCCTAACAGTGGGAGTAGGGGGCTGCCCCTGACTCTCCTGCCTGCTTTTGGGACCCTTTCCTCATACTGGGTTACCTTGTCCAGACTAAATGAGGGATGTGCCTAGTCTTACTGCATCTTGTTCTGCTGTGGACAGCTGCTAGCACTAGAAGCCTGGTCTTTTCTGAAGGGAAATGGAGGAGGGGTGGATTTGGGGGAGAGGGGACGAGGGAGGAGAACTGGGAGGAAGAGAGAGAAGGCAAACTGCAGTTGGGGTGTAATATGAGAGCAAGACAAAAATGTACAAACAGCAACGGCATTATCAACTTTAACTTTCAGATGAGGAAACGAAGTCTGAAAATGCCAACTACTTTGCTCAAGGTTGATGTGTTAGCAGAACTAAAAGAAAAATTCCAGACTCAGCTGGAAGTCGGTATACCTCCCACTACTACACAACATAACCAAAGTGGATATTAGCTCATCCTTGCGGCACACACTATGATCTGTCTACAAAGTGTTTTACATACAATTATCACACTTGACATTTACAACCTTCATGCTAGACAGAGCAGGCACTGTCATTTTACTAGCGAGTATAGACTAAATAGAGCAAGAAAATGGACATAATTTCTTGAAATTCTCACACAACCACCTAAAGATTATCTGTTGGGTTAAAAAGGAACCTTGAGATGGGAAAGGAAAAGATTCAAATGGTGACCTTGGCAGGACTCCTCCTGCCTGTCTGTACACAGTAGGTAAAGTGCCTGAAGAAAATAGAATGGCTCGGGCAGCTTTGGGGCCCACCATTGCATAATCCCATGTCCTGGGGGTTCATACAGCACACCAGCGCAAAAGCAGGGCGTCTCAAACTTGCTGATCAGGATCTACTGGCCCATCTAGAAACCTCAGCTCCTGACTGCACTAAGCTGGTTCCAAAACTGTCTTCTCTATGATGTATCCCCCTCCTGTCATACGCCCTACATGAGATTCTCAGTGAGAGAGAATAGTGCAACAAACAGTTACACCACCAGAGCCTGCCCTCATCCAAAATTAAAAAAAGGTTAGGTTAGCAAGATGGTCAGCAAGTTAAGATGCTTGCTACCAAGCTTGATGGCTTGAATTTGATCCCAGAGTCCCATACGGTACAAGAAGAGAACTAGCTCCTCTGAGTTGTTTCTCTGACCTCCACACATATGACATGGCACACATACACGTACACACACAAACAAATACTTACAAAATTTTACAGAAGCTGAGTACTTCTCCCTGGTAAGTCCTCTTTAAGAGTTCTTTTCTCATGTTTTCTTAATAAACCTATGTTACACAGCTTTTGAAAATTATAAGTGAAATAGCTCCTCATATTAAATGTGATTGACAATTATGATCCCAGCACTCAGGAGGCTGTGAGTTCTAGATTAGTCTGGTCTACATAGTGAGTGCTAGGCAAGCCTAGGCTATAGAGTGTGAGCTTGTGTCAAAAACAAAAACAAAACCAGGCCAAAAGCCAGTTTTCCCATGGGTTGCTGCTCAATTGTCTATAAAACCCAGCAATTGGAAAGCAGATTTATGAGAATTACCAAAAGTTCAAGACCAGCTTGGAGGATGTCAGAGCTATATAGGGAGACCTGTCTCAAAACACAAAATCAAAGAAATAAAATGCTAAACAAAGACAGAGATGATCATAACAAAAGACTGGACTGATGAAAGTGATCATATATATACGACTATTTCTACCTGTTTGGTGATGGGGGACTAAAAAGTACCAGGACTTTCTAGAATATGATAACACTTACATCAAACCCAAAGGTAAAAAGTGGAAAAAATGAGCCAGGCACTCCCGAAGCAGAGGCAGATGGATCTCTGAGTTCGAAACGAAACAAGCCTGGTCTACAGAGTGAGTTCCAGGACAGCCAGGGCTACACAGAGAAACCCTGTCTCGCGAAAAACAAAGGGGAAAAAAGTGAGAAAATGCAGGTCATGACAGGCATTTATGAGGCAACAGGAAAACAAACATAGGTTACAAACAGCTCTTGCTCCATAAACCTCTATCCAAATTGTGTTCAGGAGCAACAGAAAACCAAGACACAACTGGTCTGGCCAGTTGCTTCAATTATGAAAGATAATCTAAAATTGACCACATGCTTCACATGCAGAACATAATCTGCATTTCCAGAGCTGTGGGTGTAGTGCAGTGGCAGACAGCTGGTCTAGCTCTCATAAGTGCCTGGGCCCTATCCCCAGAGTCACAGAAAATTTACAAGATAAAACAACTACCAGCAGGTCTCAAATGAATGTGTCAAGAAGCAGTAGCAGTTTCTCTTCATATTTGGGAAAGAGAAACATAGTACTGCAGAATCACAATCAGAAACAAAAGCTACAACTCGGTGCAGTCACACACACACACACACACACACACACACACACACACACACACACACCCCTCCCTACCTCTGTAATTCTAGCACTTAGGAGGCTAAGGCCAGAGTAGAGCCAAGTTTAAGGACAGATTGGGGTGCATGAAAAGTTTGAAGTCACCCTAAGCTATACAAGGAGTTTGAGGTCAGCTGTAGCTACATAAAGAGATCCTCTTTCAGGAAGAGAAAAGAAAACTTAGGCTAGGGCTAGTATCGGTATGTCTTGGTAGAGCGCTTGCCTAGCCTGTGTGAAGTCCTGGATTCAACTTCTAGCAGCACATAAGGCAGACATGGTGATACACGCTGTTATCCTGCACTCAAGTGACTGAGGCAGGGCGCTGTCATCTTCAGCTACATAGCTAGTTTGAAAACAGCATGAATTTATGAGACCCTGTCTCCAAAAATAATAGGAAAGAATGGGAAAAGACTAGTCAAATATACTGTTTTGCCTTGAAGATGCTTGGCAGCTTAACAATTGTCACACAGTCTAGCCTTTTCTCTCTTCTCACCTAATTTCCTTCTGTTTATCCAGATATTGAAGACATCCCTCTGGCACTTTGTGCACATATTGATTAGCCTGTGTAAGGTTACTTGGTCCTAGGGCTAATGACCCCAAGTCACCTGACACAAATGTCTATGAAGTTGTATCCTTGAGAAAACTTACAAAAAAGTCAACACTTGGGAAACAAATCAGAGATAAGACCAAACCAAAGCAGTATGACTCCAAAGGTCATATTCCTCATGCTCTCTAAAACACTGAACCTATAGACTTACACAATCCCCCAAGCCTTCACCTTCAATGCTTTGTATTGATATAAAATCCCTACTACATCCTGGCAAGTCCTTCACTGAAAGCCACACACTGTTCAAGCTCCTCATTCTTTTCGGTCCCTTCATCTAGAATACTCTCTTTCTCATATTTAAATCACATCACTGACTAATCTATAAAGTCCAGATAGGTAGAATTGTGTCTACTGGTATACATACTAGCATACCTCTGATGAGCAGGGCAGCTCCTTGGTAAATCATTGTTGAGTAAGGACCCGAAGTTGCACTCCACTATGAACAGGCATGTCAAACACTCCTACTCACTTTCTTTTGTAATTCCAAATACCTCGGAACCAGTATCACAGCCTAATACTTAATTTCTCTGCATTTAACGTCTTTCCCTGGCTAGGCTCCATTGGAGCCATTTTGTAAATCTCTGCCTATCTTACCGGATAGAAGTAAAATTGGAGACACAGGAATCACACCATAAACATTTCCTACAATACAGATATACTGCATGAGAATCCCATCCATACCCAACTTTTGTGAGAATAGAGTTATTGTTGCACACTAGGTTAGAGATATCCAGGCCTCTTTTCTTGCTGACATTTTCTATTTCAAAACTCATTAAGTAGAACTATGCTGCAGCATTTAGCAATTAGGGAAATCATCTGGAAAATCTCGAAGCCCCAGAGTTTGTGGCTTGCTGATTACACAAGCATATTGTTACAGGTTTTCTTGGGAGGGAAGCAGAATGACTATATCATGATGATCTCATCTGCTAGTTAGCATGAATTCCGAGATGCTATGTTCATAGGAGGTATACTGTTGGCTCCTCCCAATCTGCTTTCCTTTTTCTGTGGCATTATGGAGAACTCACATACTGCTTGCAGGTGTTGATTAGAATATAGCTCCTATAATCTACTAAATTGATAGTAGAGCTATAATTTAGAATCGTAGTACATAGGTTGCTAAAATTACTTTTACAATAACTGGCATATTAGAATAGTAATAGTAGTAACTAAAAATTATTGTATGTTTATGACTTGTCAAGCACTGTTCTTTTTTTGTTTTTTGTTTTTTTCTTTTTTTGCTTTTTGTTGTTGTTGTTGTTTTGTTTTTCGAGACAGAGTTTCTCTGTGTATCTCTGGCTGTCCTGGAACTCACTCTGTAGACCAGGCTGGCCTCAAACTCAGAAATCCACCTGCCTTTGCCTCCCAAGTGCTTGTTTTTTTCAAGACAAGAGTTTCTGGCTGTCCTGGAACCCTGTAGACCAGGCTGGCCTTGAACTCAGGGATCCGCCTGCTTCTGCCTCCCAAGTGCTGAGATTAAAAACATGGGCTACTATCACCTGGCACTAGGTGCTATTCTTAAAGCATCATATGTGTTAACTCATTGCTAATTGCAGGAGGTGGTTACTGTTATTGTCCCCACTATACAAATGTACAGGAGGGTGAATATATGCCTTAAACTATTACCTATACCAAGAATAATCAGAGGAACTAGGATTCCAACCTAGATAATTTGGGACCAGAATCCCCACTTGTAATATTATGTCCTATCACATCTCCCAAACAACACAACATTGTGATGAAACACTACCATTAAGGTCCTTAAAGTAGTAGTAGAATAATACATTCACAGATCCAAGAAATGTATCTGGGAATGTTCCAATCTCTACTTGCCAATATTGAGTGCTTTTAAACTCCAATTTACCCACCTACTATGTCTGGAAATAAAATCTCTCCCTGTGACATATTATCTAGTCTTGGGTTGGGAATTTAGTCCAGGAATACAGAGTTTGTCTGGCATGTACAAAGCCCAAGCTTCATCATTAGAACCTAAAAGTACAAACAACAGACAGAATATGAGATTTATTTTTCAAACCAAACCATTCTGGTCACTATCACTTCCATGCACAAAGTACTGCATGTGCATGATGGTACACGCCTCCGATCCCAGCACTGGGGAGGGTAAGGTTTTCCAAGTTCAAGGCTGACCCGAACTACACACCAAGACTCGGTCTCAAAACATGAACAAACAAGAAGACTCTTGATCCTATGACTTAGCACATGTTCGAAAGCTAAGAAATGGGAAATTGAGTGTGGGACATGGAACAGTCAAAAGGTGGACGGGAGGCAGATAAAGTATGGACTGTAAAAAAAGATTAAAGAATAAATTTAAAAATGAAAAATTGTGGGTTATATTTTTAATAATCACTGTGAACAAATTCTTCCACAATTCTAATCATACTTTTGCACTAAAGGTCAAAGTATACAATAGAGAAAATAAATCTCCTATTGGCAATCATTCCTGAGTGGATTTAAGGATTTACAACTATATAAAAAGCTACGTGGGAGAATAATGGCAGCACAACAGCAGGAGGATGCCATTGAACTCAAGGCCATCCTGAGACGCAGTGAGTTCTAAGCTACCATGGACTATAAAGTGAAACTCATTATCAAAAAAAGCAATGTTGTATAGTTTGGAAGATATGCTAGGACACAGGATTAAAAGTGAGGATTCTAGCCCCAAACATTCTAGGTTGGAATCCTAGTTCCTCTGATTATTCTTGGTATAGGTAATAGCTTAAGGCATATACTCATGATCCTAAATTAATAGACCCAGCTAGAAATATATGTCCTCTAGATGGACAATATTTGAAGATATATAATTGATACATTAAAATGTATTTATAATTGTGACTAAAAGTCACTATCAAGATATTGTGGCTATAAATTGGAACTAAAACTTACTAGGAGAATTAACACTGAAATAGGAAGCTAGTAGTGACAGCGCATCTCTGTAATCCCAGTATTGAGGATGTAAAGGCAGGAGGATCAGGAACTCAAGATCATCCTTGGCTACAGACCAAGCTCAAAGCCAACCTGGATTAAACAAGAACCAGTCTTAAAACAAACAAAATGCAGGTATGTTAACTCACACCTGCAATCTCAACACCTGGGAGTTGAGGCCGGCTACATAGTAAGTTGCAGGCAACCTAGGCCTGGAGTAAAACTCTTTCTCAAAGGAAGAACAAAAAAACAAGCAAAAAAAAAAAGCGACAGAAATAGCTTCATAACTTAAGAACTCATACTATTCTTACAGAGGGCCAGATCTCAGTTCTCAGCAACCAAATCCAGAGGCTTATAACATCCATAAATCCAGCTCCATGGGATCCGTGCTTTCTTCTGGCTTCTTCAGGAACCTACATACATGTGCACATATACACAGAGACATATACATATAAATAAAAATAAAATATTTTAAAAGAAATGTCTAAAGAGATAGCTCAGCAGTTACAAGCACTTGCAACTCTTCCGGAGGACCAAAATTTGGTTCCCAATATCCATACCAGGAAGTTCACAAGTCTCTGTAACTCCAGTTCCAAGGAATCCAAGGCCCTGTGGACTACATAATTACTCAAACACACATAGCATACATATGTGCACACATATAAATAAAAGTAAAAAATGAAATAATTAAAAATGAAATATCAGGAAACATTTTTGGTTGAAATTAATGAACTATATTCAAATGATACAAATATTACTATTTTAGTAATATATTTATTAATATTTATACCCTAAACTTGATAGTATCTGCTTACTAATATGCTAACATTAATTAATATAGAATACTAACTTAATGATAAAGAAGAATTCTACTAGAGTTGGAGTTCAGGAGAGTATTTGTCTAGCATAAAATAGGTTATATATTCAGCATCACAAAAAAGAGGAGGAGAAACAATCAGCATTACCATTATTTTTAGAGCAAATGATTTTACCAACAGAAAAATTAGACATTCCAGGCATAGTAGTGGTGGTCCATACCCATAATTCCAGCAACCAGCAGGCAAGGCCAGGAGAATCTCAAGTTTGAGGTCAGCTAGGGTTACACAGTGAGTTACAGGACCATCTGGACCAGTTAGGGAGATCCTGTCTCAAAGCAAATATCAGATACCTTCCTTTACGCCACCACAAAGGAGATCACACACACTTGGAACTCTAACAACTGGGCTCTTTGTAACGCTTGGTTAGCTGTAGGGTCAACATCTCCTTGTGCCAAGGATTAAAAAAGCAGGGAAATGCACATGGTAAACACATGCTCTACAACTAAGCTACACTGAAACCCCATAGGAGCCACTTTTAAGAAACATTATCAGACTGGTGACTACAAATTTCTCCTACAGAGTTTTGAGAATTTTCTTTAGAGAGGCCTCTCAACTTTTCAGTTCTTTTTCTCTGTTCTGATCTTTTCTGGTGTTTTTTTTTTTTTTCAGGTCCCAACTGAAGCGCTTTCAATTCTTCTTTCTCCTGAGTGGCATGTAGCACAGACCAGATGAAACCCCAAGAGAGCAGAATGAAGCTGGGCATGGTGGCTTGAATCTTTAATGTTGGTACTTGGGAGGCCAAGGCAACAGGATTACAAGTTCAAGGCCAGCTAGGGCTATATATATAGTGACTTTCAGGCCAGATGCAGTTGCATAGTGAGATTGTCTCAAAAAATAAAAAAAATAAAAATAAAAAAATAAAAACCACTGAGGCTGGGGATATAGCTCAATAGCAAAGCTTTTGTCTAGGATGTGCAATTCCCAGCACTACATATATACACATATACATATATAAATAAACTGTAGATCCCCTGAGATCTCTCAGACACTGGGCCACCAACTAGGCAGCATATACCAGCTGATATGAGACCCAACACATATACAGCAGAAGATTGCCGGGTTTGGACTTAGTCAGAGAAGATGCACCTAACCATCAAGAGACCCGGAGGGGGTTAAAATCTGAACTGTAAAAAAAAAAGATTAAATACAATTTAGAAAGGAAGGAAGGAAGGAAGGAAGGAAGGAAGGAAGGAAGGAAGGAAGGGAGGGAGGGAGGGAGGAGTATGGCTCAGTGGAAAGGCACTTTGACCTGAAGACTTGATTCACTACTCACCACCCAAAACATGAGAGAGAAACAGTGACTGACATGGGGCCGGGGGTGAGGGTGGGGTTGGGGGACAGAAACTAGTTTCTTCCTAATACCAAAAGGCACATAGAGCTCTGTAAACTGTCCATCAGGAGTGGAAAACGGAAGTGATTCAAGTCTTTTTCTGTCTGCTTCAGTTGTGCATCAATTGCACATGCAGGAACAGCAGCAATCACAGCAGCATACAGCAAGCACATTTTTTTAATGAACAAAATCAGCAAGTGTAAAAAGCCAGGCTAAAACAGAATTCCTGCCATGTGAAATAATCCATTTAAATCACTTTTGATTATATAGTGGAAAAAATTCACTTCTACACAAGTTACATTAACATTAGTAATTTTTTTTCAAATCCTCTAGACATAGCTCTACAATTCCAAACAATCACACAACATATAATGATGCCCATTTAATCAGTTCAAAAATGGGATATTTTATCCTCATTTCTATCAGGAGAAGAAGTATTTGTGAAAATCAGTGTGACCTCTCACATACTTGAACTCACAAAATGAGGAAATCAATCTGCTGACAACAAAGGACACAAAATCTGAAAGCAGAAACACAGTACCCAGTCTGTATAACACACATTCAAAATAAATATCGCTTCTTTTCTTGCCATATTCCCTCAATAAATTAAGTTTGCAAGTTTTCTGTTTTGTTTTTTGTTTCTTGGCCTTGCTATATAGCCCAGGCTGACCTCAAACTCTTAATGTTCCTGACTTGGCCTCTCAAGTGCTGTGAATAAAGCACATACCACCACAGCCTGAAATAAGTTGTATCACACCAAGTCAACCTACAGACTGAGAACAAGAAGTAAAAGAATCAGAGCTGCCAGAATGTAAGTTTGAACTGAAACACTCGTCATGATTTGCCAGCTATCTGCCTCATTCTTATTTTTACTGAGTCCTAGGAAATATCTCTATTTAATAACAAAACACTGACATCTATTATCCCATCACTTGGAAGGTGGAAACAAGAGAAACAGGAGTCCGAGGACAGCTTGGGCTACATGAAACACTGTATAAAAAAGAACAAAACCATAACAGGCTTGCAAGATGGCCCTGCCAGTAAGGGTGCCTGCTACAAAACCTAATGTCCTCTGACATCCACACAATACACACACATGTTCAAAAAATGAATAAAAACGTAAAAAAATAACACTTTTCTGGCAGGATGTTAATTGAAGCAGAATGTTCTTTTTTAAAAAAGCAGGGTCACCTGCAATCCTAGTACTCAGGAAGGAATAGTCAAAGATCACTGTCAAATACAAAGCTAGCCTGATCTAGATAACAAGATCTGGCTGAGGCTTCATACAGAAATCCTACTACAAAAAGACAAAAAAAAAAAATGGGGGAACTGGAGAGACGGATTCTACTTCCTGAGCTAAATTCAGTTCCTAGCACCTATGGCAGCTAAGTTCATAACCTCTGGTAACCTCAGCTCCAGAGCTGCAGAGCTATCTCAGAACTCAGTACACAAAGGCAGGTGGATCTCCATGAGTTCAAGACCAGCCTGGTCTCTACACAGTGAGTTCCAGGACAGCAGAAGAATATGTAGTGAGAGATCTGTCTCAAAAAAATACTTGGAAAACTTGGACTATCTCTTTAATAACGATGAGTAATGGGGATTTTAGGAGAAAACTCTAAAATATTATTTTCATATGTACTAAGAACTGTATCAGCTCAGACAAATATCTCTAACAATTTACTTCCCTAATTGGAAAATGAATATATTTTCATTCTCTGTAATGTCAAAATTTACAATTAACATTTTGACAAGCAAATCTGAGTATAGTATATAGACAAAAATCAGTTCTCTTTTGTTGCTGTTGTTCTGTTTTTTCAATACAGGGTTTCACTGTGTAGTTCTAGCTGTCCTAGAACTCACTCTGTAGACCTTGAATTCATGGAGATCCACCTGCCCCTGCCTACTGAGTGCTGGAATTAAAGGCATGTACCATCACTGCCTGTTACTTTTTTCCCCCCAAAGACAGCAGCCTTCTGCATTAAGAAACAAAGATGTTAACCTATCTTTCAGAAGAAAACTGTTTAACCTGGCTAGGGGCCACAAATCAAGATCTAAGACTGGGTAGAAGAGTTTCTATTACATTACCAAGACAAAGAGAAAAATCAATTTGGAGAAGAAATGCAAGGATTCCTTGAGGGGAAACTGAATAACTTTTGGCTTTAAAAACTGTTATTCATTGCCAACTTTTTTGTGTGGTTTTTCGAGACAGGGTTGCTCTGTGTAGCCCTGGCTGTCCGAGAACTCGATCTGTAGACCAGAATGGACTTGCACTCAGAGATCTGCCAGCCTCTGCCTCCTCACTGCTGGGATCAGAGGTGGACACCACCACATCCAGTTGTCATTTTTTAAAATTAAGACACAATACTCAATCAGAATTAAAAGCTGATTGAGGATCAACAAAGAAACGAAACAAGGGGAAGGCAAGACATGCTTCCACACAGGAGAGATGCCTTATTTAGTGTCTTTTACATTTCAGGTTACATTACCATTAAACTTCATACACAAACTGTGTTTATCATTCCCAGTTTTTTCTACATGCAGGCTTTTGGTGGGTTAACAGTTAGTTCTATATGACTTCTTTTATATTTTGATTTTTTTTTCAAGCTGCCAGCGTTAGAACCCAGGGCCTTGCCCATGGAAAGGCAAGACTCTACCACCAAACTACCTCCACAGACCTTATTCTTTTTTTCCCTCCTGAAATCTTGAAAGGTGTGGTTATTAGCAATAGAGACATGTATGTGCAGTATGATCTTACAAGTATTTCTGTGCCTGGACTATCCCTCCATTCCTCCACCCCTACGGAGCTGAGTCCTGTTCATTTTTCCAGCTCCAGCTCCAACGCTTCTTTCCATACACCTTTATAACACTTCCTGGTTGTAATATATGTTAGTGAGATTTTAAGTGACTAGGGGACTGTGTGTTCCTTTCCTACTTCACTGCGGGACACTCAAGTATAACAACAAAGCCTTTCATTACCATAGATACAAGAAAGTCTGAAAAACAACTAAAACCTCCGTTCAAAATAATCTTTCTTTAAGAAGGATGGTAGGAAGAATCTAGGTTGTTTATTCAATTAGTGAGGTTGCTAGAACCCACAGTCTTCATGGTCAAATTAGATTCAGTTGATTGCAAATTCTTTTGAGTCCAGGAACTGTCTTAATTTTACATCACCTCATCTCTCACACTTCAGTATCACACCTAATTCAATGTTCTGCACACACTCTCTCAATACAAAGCTGTATTACTAAATAACAAGGCATAATTAAAACAAAGTTCAGATCCTAGAAAAATTATGGCTTGTAAAAGCATTGAGTGTTGTCCGTGTTTAAAATAACCTCAGCATCTACAACAAAAAGAGTCAAAAGTAAAATACAATCCAGCATGTCAGAGGCACTGAATTCAACCCCCAGCACTGAAAAGAGGGAGGAAGAGCCTCAGAAAAGCGGCGCAGGGTGGGACAGGGATGGCTGTAACTTTCCTGGAAATGGAGCACAAAGAACAAAAAGGGGTAAGGAGTCTCCGTTTAGTTTATGCTCCCAGAGCGTGACAAGAAACCAAATACCCCGTTTTAGAAAAATATTTAGGCAGTGATGGTGATATTCAGGACCTTATTTTCTAAAGTAGAGATGTCATTAATCAAATATCCCAGTCCACA
>NW_021604652.1:207664-240244 GCF_004785775.1 Grammomys surdaster
CTGCAGAGTAAGACTATTTCAGAGCTTTGGGTTCAAATTCTATCAAACTCCACCCCCCCCCAAAATAAAACTCCAATGGTCTCTATAATCACGTAACCGTTATATTAGTTCTTTAGCCGTTTTCACTTTCACCTTTAACCAGTCACACCCAGGGAAATGTAGATTGGCGTAGTGCTTGCCTAACATTCCCTAGACGTGATCCCTAACACTTTAGAAGCAAACACAATTAGGTCTATAAAGGTGATAAGTACTTGTAATCCCAGCACTTGGGAAATGGAGGCACATGATCAGGAGTTGAAGATATTCTTGCCTACAAATTAAATGGAAGGCCAACCTAGTGTACTTGAAACCCTCCCTCAGAAAACAGCCACATCCACAATAAGCAAATTCATAAACACTCCATAATGTATTCTGCTCCAGAACACTTAAAAGGTGAGTATGAGAAATAGAAACACAACAAAATAAACATTAAAAATTAACCTTTTTGCCTGGTCTCCAGAGCAAGCGCCAGGGCAGCCAGACTACACAAAGAAACCCTGTCTCACAAAACAACAAAAAACTTTTCCTACATTATTTTAAAAGTCCCTAAATCATTTAAAGATCAAAGAACTTGAGATTACCAAACAACTGTTGTTTCAACACTGATTTACCAAATGGATTTCCTTTTTTTGTTTTTTGTTTTTCAAGACAGGGTTTCTCTGTGTAGCCCTGGGTGTCCTGGAACTCACTCTGTAGACCAGGCTGGCCTCAGAAATCCACCTGCCTCTGCCTCCCAAGTGCTGGGATTAAAGGCATGCGCCACCACTGCCCGGCTCAAATGGATTTCCTTAAAGTCTCTCCTCTACTCCAAAAAACAAAAAGTTTAATGACCAGAGATTGGTTAATGATCTTATGAAATAGGTATTATTTACTAAGGTCTGTTTTACAAAAACAAGTTTATAAAGCTAAATCATTTGTCCAAAGTGAAAGAAATAATAAACACAGCTTGTGGCAGATGAAAGATCAGTTGGGCTCCTATTTTTTCAATTATTCCCAAAGTACTTCAGTGCTTAGAACACAGCATGTGATTCTCCTAACATCTCTGTAAAATAAACCTAAATCCACGACTAGAGAAGCAAGCTAAAGGTAGTTGTGTAAGGTCACCTTTATTCACATTACTGAAGGTCACCTTCACGGGAAAGCAGTTAGGAAAATTACTTTTTTTTTCCTTTCCAGCCCAGTGTATTCTCCACATACAATACTAATCTCAAATTTCCATGTACTTGCCTAACTTTTAAGCAGGAAAAAATGACCGTGATTGTTTTCGTTATAACTAATATTCCGTTAATAATCTACAAGCGACTTCTTCAAAGCTGCCAGGCTCAGGGTTTTCCCCTTGCTGTGAATCCAGATGACGTAGATTTAGTTTCCTACTACTGTCACTGTAGGAGATCAGTTCTATGTAAATACACTCCCAAAGCTAAAATTTACAACATCGCAAAAAGAGCAAGGTGTCCGCCAAAGCGTTCTTCCTGGAAATCATCGGTCCCTGAAGAAAGAGAATACATAAGTAGGTTAGGAACACAAGGACAGGATGATAAAGCCACTGTCACGGCTACCGCTGTCATGGCTATCTTCCCAGTGACTGGAGACCACACGGGGACTCCTGCACCTAGAATTAAAACCGCAGGATTCGGGGCGGAGGAAAAGGGCACGGGAGCATGAGGACAGACGGATCCCAGGTGTTGTAGAGGACTCGCCCACATTATCTGCTCACCTTGGAGACGGCTTAGTGCGTTTTTGGCCAAGGGCAACATCGTGGAATCGGAGATGGAACTGCGGCTACTACAGCTGCTACCTTGGTGCAAATTTACCCCAGCTACCCTTGCAAAGAGTCCTGAAAAACAAAATGGCTTTCAGCGGGAATGCCTAATGAGAATTGGTGAGATGTCGCGAGATTTGGAGGTTGACCTATAGAAATTGTAATCCTATTTCCTGCGAGAAAAGAGAAAGGCCTTTGGGAAATGTAGTTTCAAGCTTGATGGCTGCCATAGACTAGGATTTACAAAATAGGGAGATAACTCTTTGGAGGAAGGTTTAGGACTCTACAAAGAAGAGCTGAGACACCGACCTTACATAAGTCATCAGCTAAACTGGTGCTAAAACTCCAGAGGTTTAGATCTATTATCTCACTTCCAATTACAGTCCCTTCACATTTTTCATATTCTGTCTCCTATTACCTATATTAATTGGTTTCAGTTTTAATCTTTTTTTTTGTAATTTTTTGGGGGAGTTGAGACACGGTCTTTCTATTTAGAAGTATTTCCACGGTCTTTCCTGGCTGACCAGGAAACTCTCTATGTAGACCAAGCTGACCTTGAATGCACAGAGATATTCTTGTGTCTGCCTCCCAAATGCTGGGAGATGAATGGGCCTTTGTTTGTTTTCTAGGGATTCCAGTTTATATACATCTGGCAAGAATACTATATACGAATGTATTTTCTTAAGCAACTCTGTGTAAAACAAATTTAAAAAAATAAAAAATAAACTTTGTGTAAGACAGCTCTCCCTATGTAACCCCATACTGACTAGAACTCACTATGTGTGGCCCAGACTGGCCTAGAATTTGCAATTCTTCTGCCTTAGTTTTTCTCGTGTTATGATTAGAGAAATAATGTACAAATCAAACTCTGCTTCTTAGAGCATCCTACCAGAATGTATAGGACCTTAACATGTACCATTCAGTAATAGTATGAACTTAATAATTTAATCAAAGCACTGCACGCCAGATTTCTACACTTTAAAGTCACTGCTTTCCCTTTGTAATTAAAAAAAAGTATCTTGCCAGACGGTGGTGGCACACACCTTTAATCACAGCACTTGGGAGGCAGAGGCAAGCAGATTTCTGAGTTCAAGAGTTCGAGGCTAGCCTGGTTTACAGAGTGAGTTCCAGGACAGCCAGGGCTACACAGAGAAACCCTGTGTCGAAAAAGCCAAAAAAAAAAAAAAGTATCTTGAGGGGAAAGGAGGGATGTGTGCAAAGGAAAGTGTAACTTGTGGACAATGTATTATGAGTATCCTGTTCCGCATCAGCCTTTTATCCACTATGTTTTGTATTCATTGGTGATTCTGTACCATATGATCACTCTACTGCATATGCTGAAAGCAACCTGAGTGAGCATAAAACAAAGATACTAAAAAAACTGTGCTTATTTGGTATGCTTGTTTGTTTATTTTTGTGTTTGTTTCTTTAAGACAATATTTCATCCTGTGGTCCAGGCTAACTTGGAATTTACTATGTAGCCAAGCCTGGCCTCATTCTCATGGCAAGCTGCCTGCTTCAGTCTCCCAAGTGCTGGAATTATAGATGTGAGCTGACATACCTATAATTTAACCATTTTAACATTTTTCTTTTTAAATTTTGAGATAAGCTCACACCAAGTTGCCCATATTGGCTCTTAACTCACCCTAAAGTAGAGACAGGCATTGAACTTACAATCCTCCTGGCTCAGGTTCCCAAGAAGCAGGAATTAAACTGACCTATGAGTCCCAGCTTAATTTTTTCATATCCTATTTTTTCTTTTCTTTCTTTTTTCTTTTCTTTTCTTTTTTTTTTTTTTTTTTTTTTGGTTTTTCAAGGCAAGGTTTCTCTGTGTAGCTCTGGCTGTCCTGGAACTCACTCTGTAGACCAGGCTGGCCTCGAACTCAGAAATCTGCCTCCCTCTGCCTCCCAAGTACTGAGATTAAAGGTGTGTGCCACCACTGCCCGCCAATTTTTTCATATCCTATTTTCACATGCATTTTTCCACTTCTTTGAATCAGGGACTCACAATGTAACCTAAGTGGGCCTCAAAGTTGTGCTTTTTCTGCTTTAATCTGCCAAGTGCTGGGATTATAGGGATGTGCCACCACGTGTGCCTATCTTCCCCCCCTCTCTCTCCCCTCATTTCTTCTTTTCTCGATGTCTTTTTGTTTGTTTTGTCTTGTTTGGTTTGGTTTGAGACAGGGTCTCTTGTAGCTCAGGGAGGAACTCCCTATGCAGCCTAGACTGGTATTAAACCCTGATATCCTCCTGCTTCTATCTCCTGAGTACTGGGATTACAGCCATACTCCGCCGTGCTCATCTTATTTCATATCTCTTTATGTTGAGACCAATAATTTTCCTTCCTTTTTAAAAAAGATTTATTTATTTATTATTTATACAGCATTCTGCCTGCATGTATGCCTGCAGGCCAGAAGAGGGCACCAGATCCCATTACAGATGGCTGTAAGCCACCAACCATGTGGTTGCCAGAAATTGAACTCAAGCCCTCTGGAAGAGCAGCCAGTGCTCTTAACCTCTGAGCCATCTCTCCAGTCCCTCTCCCTTTTAAAGCAGTTACTTTCCTTTCAACATCTATCTCCTTAGCTCTCCAAATAGTGGAATTATAATTATAATTATGAATTATAATTCTGTGGGATTTTTGCTTTCCGGCAGGATCTAATTCAAAATAAATGCACCTTAGGGTTTGGATGTAGCTTGTGTGGAATCCTTTACTCAATCCTTTACTTTGTCCTGTGCTGCAAAATGAATAAATAAATAAATCCAAATTATAGTGTGTGTGTACTGAGGAAATATTGAGGATTAAATCCATGTGTTTACAAATAATGGTTAAACATCCTACCAACTGATCTATATATCCCCAGTGTCTTAGTCAGGGTTACTGTTGCCATGTTGAAACACCAAGACCAAAGCAGCTTGATGAGGAGTTCCAGTCATGGGGACAGTACTTGAGCCATCTTCAACAATAGCATGCGCTTGAAAAAAAGATTGGAGTGTGGTTGTGTGTGTGTGTGTGTGCGCGCGCGCGTGCGCGCGCGTGTGTGTTGGCTGCATGCATGCATGTATGTGCACCGGGTGTGTGCCTGGTCTCTGTGAAGGTCGGAACAGGGCATCAGATCCCCTGGAACTAGGTTGTTAACCACCATGTGGGTCCTCCAAAAACAGTTAAATGTTCTCAACCATTGAGGCATTTCTCCAGCCCCCTACCAAAGAAGTAGTTATCAACAACAACAACAATAAAACACTTTTGATGTAAGATGTTTGGATGTTTTGGGCGTTGTCAGTTTTGGGTTTGGGGATGAGGAATTTGTTTTGCTAGACAGAAGATATAATGCAAACTTCTGCTGTCGACCATGTAATTTCCTCGGACCTCTGTAAGAGCCCAGGCTAGAATGGAATGCTGAAGGTTTCTTGAATTCTTAAACTCCTAATCGTCCCGCCTCCACTTCCACCTCCCAAATGCTGGAATTTTGGTTGTGAGAAATCACGAGGACTCCTTTATCTTTGAGACAATCTTACATTGATCAGGTGGCCTTGGGATCCTGACAATGGAGCCAAAGATGACCTTGAACAATTTGTGCTCTTGCTTTCACATTACAAATGCGTGGATTAGAGGCTTGCGTTACTTAGGCCGGCTAAAATTCAAACAATTCTAAAAGAACGCTTTCTGGAGGACGATTCCATTTTTAAATGTAAAAGCCATTTTGTGCCTCCTCTCCCCTCCCCCCCAAAAAATCCAGCAACATTTCAAACCTGCGCATGTGTATTGAATGTTCGCTGAGCGCTGTCGTTACACGTATGAAAGGAGCGGTGCAGCCTTTACAGCGGACCAATAAGAAACCTCCAGATTATCCTTTTTCTATTGGCTGTCGGGAACCAATCGGAAAAGAACTGTTTTTTTTAAGCGGGCGGCTGCTACGTGTGACGTAATGCGAGGTGTCGCGCGGCAGGGCTGAGCCGAGCCAATGGGGAGCGGCAAGGGCTCTATTCGCCCGTTCTCACGCCCCACCCTCGGACCGTGTTGGAAGAAAGTTTCGCCCCGCCGCCGAGAGAGACGAGCGAACATGGCCTCGCCGAGATGGCTCTGGTGTGTGTGTGCAACTGCAGCGGTGGCACTGCTGCTCGTTTCCAAGGTTCCTTCGGCCTCTGCCCAAAGAAAGAAGGAGGTGAGGCGACGCCTGCCGGCGGCAGGGACTTTCTCGACTTGTGCTAGCGAGGGTCCGCTCGCCCCTTCCCAGGGATCTGTGCTGGGCGTGACTTGGATTCCGCGGTTGGGAGGAAGTTGGCTTCACAAAAGCGGGAGCTGCAACTTCTTGAGTTAGAGGGTTTCGAATCCAAAAGCAGGCTGGAGTAGGTGACCAGCTGGCTTCCAGCAGCTGGGGAATGTGCAGCTACAAGTTGTGACACTCCTGGAGCTCGGACCGCTTTGGGTGTTGGGCTGAGGAGCTCGTTTTGCTACCCAGAGAGTATAATAATGCAAGGTTCTGCTGTCGACTATGTGTAGCTCCCTCGGACGTGTGTGAGAGCTGTCTACCATGTCAGCCCAGGAGTGGGAAAACTAGATGAATGAGATGATGCCACTTTCATGCCCGTTTTTCAAGCGTTCAGAATGTGTAAAGCGTGTTAACCTGTGTTCTTTGACGGAAACGAATCAAGAATGAGCAAACGAGAACCCCCCCCCCCATTTGTAGAACGGACAGTCTTTGAGATGTAGAAAACATACAATATTCGAATTCCTTTCTGTTTTTTTGTTGTTGTTGTTCTGTTTTGTTTGAAGCATTCTCCCCCTATAGCCCGTTCTGGACTCGACTTTATGACAGTCGTTTGCCTTCTAAGTGCTGACGTTACAGGTGTGAGCTGGGACGCCCAGCTTTTTTTTTTTTTTTTTTTTTAAGCTTGATGTTTAGCAGTCCGAGTAGATGGATCTTAGCCCTCTGTTTTTGAACATTTGTGACTTAGAACCATATACTCATAGAGCTTTAAAAGACTAGTGATAATTATTTATACCCTTCAATTTTATAAGTAAGGAAGAGCAGCCCTAGGTTTACAGTTAACTATTGTAGTTAAAGTAGACTAAATCCATTCATTCTAATGCCATTTCCTGTGCATTCTGAACTTCCTTTAATACACAAAACTTATGAGTACATTTTTGAAATACCAGTTAAGCATTGCAGTTAAGTTAATAAATAAACTAATTTTTGTATCTGTCTGAGTATTTGAATTATTTCATAAGATTAAAAACTAAGCCAAGCCTGGTATGGTGGGCATGTGTGTATTCAAAACACTGTAGTGAAAGAGGTTCAGGAATTCAAGGTCATCCTTGGCTACTGATTGAGTTAAGAAACTAGTCTGGGCTACATGAGACCCTATTTGAAAACAACAACACCGAAAAACTAGCAAACAAAAATATTAAATTAGGGAAGTCGGTTAAAAGGAAAATAAAAATATACAATTATCAAAGATACAATCTAGTGAGCAGCCTTTTTGCTGGGCCAGAAATTGTTACAGCTTTTCTATCTTTTTGAGTGTTCACTGCATGTATGTGTGCTTACTGCCTTCATGGAGGCCCAAAGAAGGTGTTCAATACCCTAGAACTGTACTTGAGGACAGTTGTGACCTGTCATGTGGGAACTAGGAACCAATGCTGTGCAAAAGAAGAGCTCTTAACATGAGCTGTCTAGTGCCTGCTATGGGTTTTTTGTGTGTGTGGGGGGGGATAATCCCCAGTCATTCTTTGTAGACAACAACATGCAGAGTAATACATTTGTTTTTTTACCCTTAAAATCCTGTTTTTAAGCCATATTCGAAAGTGTATGTAAATTTATAGGAAAACTCAAAATTCTGTAAGACACGCGACTGTCCCTTAAGAGCTGCTATCTCTAGGCATTTAGTAATATTGGTAAGGGAAATGCTTTCAGATTTTGCCCAATATATTGGTATTGTCTGAATGTCCACAGAAGACGTTATTGAGACAAGTTTTGGTACGTAATTCCAGGCTGGCCTTGAACTCTCAGAGAGACACCTGCCTTTGCCTCCTAATTGCTGGGATAAAAGGCATGGACCACCTCTACCTGGCCAATACTTTTTTTTTTAGATAGTCTAATTCTAACTCCCTTTTATTCCTGCCCACTGTTGAGATTTTGGAAATATATTGCACTAACTACTTGCCTGACTGACCTTTAGCCTTTTTGTTTGTTTGTTTGTTTGTTTTTTTGTTTTTCAAGACAAGGTTTCTTTGTGTAGTCCTGGCTGTCCTGGAACTCACTCTGTAGAGCAGGCTGGCCTCGAACTCAGAAATCCGCCTGCCTCTGCCTCCCAAGTGCTGGGTTTAAAGGCGTGCGCCACCACTGCCTGGCTAGCCTGTTCTTTTTTATGTATACCAAAGGAAGTTATTGTAAGCAAGATCCAAGCACAACCACAAATAAATATTGGGGAAATTGTAACTCAGTGTTTCTTTTATTTTTAATTGGGGAAAGTGTTTCCCAAAAGTCCATGTTTTTATGTCAGAAATCTATACAGGGGGAAAGGTAGTATAGTGAGATAGTAGCAGTATTCACTGTAAGCTTTAAATAACTTCGTTTCTGCTGTGTGTATCAACTACTATGCAAGAGTAGCAAATACTGTTAACAGAAGTCAGTGTTCCAGGCTAGATAGGTAGCTCAGTGGTGGACTGCTTGCCTGCAGTGCACAGGGCCCTGTTGACCCATTTTTATGCTTGCAGGAGTGCTAACAGGGAGAACCTGGAAACCTCTTAACCTACTTTGTAGAATATAAAAAGGGCTTCTCTAGCCTTTATATTCTGCTTCAACCAGCCTTGTATCAGCCCAAGCTTTTTTTTTCTTTTTAAAAAGAATTATTTGTTTATTTGTTTTATGTACATGCATACACTGTCAGTGTCTTCAGACAAGCCAGAAGAGGGCATCAGATCCCATTACAGATAGTTGTGAGCCACCATGTAGTCGCTGGGAATTGAACTCAGGACCTCTGGAAGAGCAGTCAGTGCTCTGAACTGCTGAGCCACCTCTCCAGCTCCCCTACACCCCCAAGGCTTTTTAAAGTTTGTATTCTTAGATTTATTTATTTTGGGGGCTGAAGAGATAGCTCAGTGTTGTGTACTACTTCTGCAGAGGAACCAAGTTTACTTCCTGGCACTCACACAGACAGCTTACAGCCTCCTGTAACTCCTGCTACAGGGACTCTTGTTGCTCTGGCCTCTGTGGGCACCTCATGCAAATACCTATACATAGAAGTATATACACACAACTAAAAGAAAACACGTATGCATGTTTTATGCACATAAGTAGCATGTGTGACATGTGCATGCAATGCCCACAGAGGCTGAAAGAGGGTGTCAGATCTGACCGTAGAGTTATAGACAGCTGTGAACTACCATGTGGGTACTGGAAAATGAACCCATGTCTCTGCAGGAACAGCAAGTGCTCTGAACAAAGCACTACCAAATGAGCTACATATTCAGCCATGATCTTGTCTTAAAATAATTTTTATTTTATTTACGTATGTGTATCTCTGTGAGGAATTGTACATGTGTGTAGGGTTGCCTGAAGATGCCATAAGATAAGGTCAGATTCCCTTGCAGCTGGAGTTATGGGCCTCTGTGGGCTGTCTGACATGGGTGCTAGGCTCTGAGCTCCAGTCCTTATACCTTCTTTCTGTGTCAGGTATGCTGAGTTATCTGCCTTTCCTGGTCTTCTACACTTGTACAGATAGCTCCACTTTGCTGGAGGAACTTTTCCCTCTTCCTTACCACCATACCCCTATTTACCTGAGGGTCTCTACTCCTTTTTCTGTGTGTTGTTTTTAGAGTCTCAAGTGTATGCTGATCTTGACTTCATTTTATAGCCAACATTGGCCACCTCAGCTGTGCTGGGATTATGACTGTGCACCAGTGCGCTTGATATTTTCAGCTCTTTAAGTCTTGAACTTTTCTCTGATCCCTAGGGTAAGGTAGATTGACATGAACTTATTAGCACATTGGCATATATATTGGCATATATTGGCATGGTTTATATTTCAGCCCTTTTCATTAAACTGTGAACATCTTGAATGCGGAAGCTTAATTTTTCTTTCTTTTCTTTTTTTGTCTTTTTTCGAAACAGGGTTTCTCTGTGTAGCCCTGGTTTAATTTTTCTTTCTTTTCTTTTTTTTCTTCTTTTTTTTTTGTCTTTTTTCGAGACAGGGTTTCTCTGTGTAGCCCTGGTTTAATTTTTCTTTCAATAAGTATCAATAAATCTAAGATTGGTGGTCCACTCCTGTAATTCTATCGTTTGAGAGGCTGAGCCAGGGAGATACTCTGAATTTTTGGTCAGCCTGGGTTACACAGGCCACATCCAATTTATGTAGTGCTTCATCATGCCTGCTAGGCAAACATTCTACTAACTGAGTTACAGCCCCAGCAAGGGATAATTTTGTGTGTATGTGTTTGTGTTTGTGTGTGTGTGTGTGTGTGTGTGTGTGTGTATGTATGTATGTTTAGTGAGGGAGTACTGAGGATTGAACCTATATTTTTACAACTGATATATATATATATCCCCAATGTCTTAGTCAGGGTTACTTTACTATTGCTGTGTTGAAACACCATGATCCTAGCAACTTGAGGAGTAGATGGTTCATTAGCTTACACTTGCACATCACAGTCCATCATCCAGGGAAGTCAGGACAGGAATTCAAACAGGGCAGGAACCTTGAGGCAGGAGCTGATGCAGAGGCCATGGAGGGGTGCTGCATAGTAGCTTCCTCCCTTTGTGCAGCTTGCTTACTTACAGAGCCAGGATCACTAGCCCAGGGGTGGCACCACCCACAATGTACTGGTCCCTCCCCCATCAATCACTAATGAAGAAAATGACCTACAGGCTGCATACACCACAGTATTATAGATGTATTTTCTCAAGCAAGGCTCCTTCTTTTATGATCACTCTCCTTTGTGGCAAGTTGACATACAACTAGCCAGCACACCCACTATAAAACAATTTTGGAGTGGGCTGCTACCCCAGATTGAACCCAAGGCCTCAAGTTTAGTGGATAAACACTGCCACTAAGCTGCATCTTTCCGTCTAAATTCCACACCCCGGCTTCACAAGACCATTTCACTGTGCAGCCATGGTTGTCTTGGATCTCTGTAGACCAGGCTGGCTTCAAACTAAAAGATCCACCTGCCTCTGCTTTTGCCTCTGCTTCTGGAGTGCTGGGATTAAAGGTATACACTGCCACCACCAGACTAGTGGACACATTTTTAAATGAAGGGCTAAAAATACAGATTGGTGGTAAAGTGCTTATTTAGCATACTCAAGGCCAGGAAGTCAATCATTAGTACAGGCTAAAATAGTTGTGTTTTCTTTCCTGACGTTGCTTTTTTACTTTTTTTTTTTTTTGGTTTTTTGTTTTGTTTTTTTGGTTTCTTTTTTTTTTTTTTTATTGTAACCTAGGTTAGTCTTACACTTGCTGCAGTGTAAACTTGCCGAATTGCTGAGGATGATCCTGAGGCTCTGGTTCTTCTCTATTTCCACCTCTTAAGTGCTGTGGAGTCTTTTGTTTTGTTTTGTTTTGTTTTTGAAACGGTCTCATTGGACCAAGGTGACCTGGAACTCAATATGTAGAAGATGGCCTTTTATTCCCGATCCTCTTTCTCCCATCATTTTTAATTTTGTTTTGTTCATGCTGCTGTAAAATTTGTGATCCCCCTGCCTCAGCCTCCTGAGTGCTGAGGTTATAAGCATATGCCACCATATGTGGTAAGATTATTTTACTTTTATTTATTTTTTTATTTAATTTTAATATGTGTGGGTATCTTACGGTTTCTGGTGCCGAGAAAAGACACCATGACCACAGTAACACTTACAAAGGAAAACATTTAATTGGCTTTCTTAGGGTTTCAGAGAATCAGGTCATTATCATCATGGCTGACAACAAGGCAGTGCACAGGCAAACTTGGTACTCCAGCAGGGCCACACCCACTCCCTATGAGCCAAGCATTCAAACACTACCTATTCAAACCACCACAGTGGATGTTTTGCCTGCATGTACATCTGTGCACTACATGCTTGCCTGGTGCCCAAGGAAGCCAGAAATCAGGCACTGGATCCTCTGGAACTAGAGTTATAGCTGATTGTTAACTATTATACGGGTGCTAGGAAACCAACCTGGGTCCTCTGCAAGAGCAGTGGTTGCTCTTACTAACCAGTGAGCCATCTAAAATTGTTCCTTGGCCTCTTTCCGGGAATCCTTATCCTGTACCCTGCTAGTTTTATTTTAACTTGGCACTAGCTAGTATCATCTGAGAGGATAAAATCTCAATTGAAAAATCGCCTCCATAAGGTCAGGCTGTAAGCAGACAACCCTGTAAGGACACTTTCTTTTTCTTTTCTTTCACCCCTCTGCACACACAGGATTTCTCTGTGTAGTCCTGACTGCCCTGGCCCCGCCTGAATGTTGGGATTAAAGAACAACTACCAAGCTATTTTTCCTTTCTCTTCCTTTTCCATCCCTCCCCCTCCTCCTTCTCTCTCTCCCCTTCCCTCCCTCCTTTCTTTTTTTCAAACAGTTTCTATAATAGCTCTGGCCTAGAACTCCCTATGTAGACCAGGCTGGCCTCAGACTCACAGAGATCTACCTGTCTCTGCCTCCTGAGTGCTGGGATTAAAGGTGTGTGCCACTATGCCTGGTGGTGGGGTATTTTCTTAATTACTAACTGATGTTGAAAGGCCCAGCCCATTGTAAGCTGTGCTGGTAGTCCTGCATTCTATAAGAGAGCAGGCTGAGCAACCCATGGGAATCATGCCAGTAAGCAGCACTCCTCCATGGCCTCTGCATCAGCTCCTGTCTCAGGTTCCTGCCCTGTGGAAGTTCCTGTCCTGACTTTCTTTGGTGACAAACAACGATGTGGAAGTGAAATAAGTGCTCCCCCCCACACATACATACATACAGTTGATTTTGGTCTTGATATTTTATCACAGAAATAAAAATCCTAAGACAAAAAGGGATAGAAAATATGAAAAGGGATAGGCGGTGTGATGGTTTGTATATTCTTTGCCCTGGGAGTGGCACTATTAGAAGCTGTGACCTTGTTGGAGTAGGTGTGGCACTGTGGGTGTGGACTTTAAGACCCTCGTTCTAGCTACCTGGAAGTCAGTCTTCTGTTTGCCTTCGGGACAAGATGTTGAGCTCTCAGCTTCTCCTGTGCCATGCCTGCCTGGATGCTGCCATGTTCCTACCTTGATGATAATGGACTGACCGTCTGAACCAGTAAGCCAGCCCCAATTAAATGTCCTTTATAAGACTTGCCTTGGTCATGGTGTCTATTCACAGCAGTAGAACCCTAACTAAAACAGATGCAAAAGCATATCAAAGCATGATAAAAATGGTCGTGATATTGTTTGAATGTCTCTCTTCCTGATTCACAGTTCTCAAAAATTAAAAAAAAAAAACCTATCTTTTTCTTTTTGGTTTGTTTCAAGACAGGTTTCTCTGTGTAACAGCCCTCACTGTTCTGGAACTCACTCTGTAATATAGTTTTGAAACGTGCCATAGGAGTATCACAGATGTTAGTTTGGAGAGACAGTTCGGCAGTGAAGAGTACATAGTGCTCTTGCAGGAGACCCGAGTTCAGTTCCCAGCACCCACATGGTATCTCACAAGCATCCGTAACTTCTGACTTCCTTGGGCACCAGGCACATGTGTGGTGCACAGACACACAGGAAGATAAAACTTATACCCATAAACTAAACTAAAGCTTGAACAATAATTTTAAAAGAAATATCACAGATGCAAACTCCTGTAGTTCTGTAGATGGCATTTATTACAGAGACATAACAATAACAAAACAACTACAAAAAGTTGAGACACTCCAACCTGGATAGATTTTGGCTGTTTATGAGGTAGGTAAACCAAGAATAGAGCAGATGGCAAAAGGATTAAAAATGCTCTCTTTTCTGCTCAGTCTGTCTCTTCCAGTAATTATCTGTCAATTACATTTCCAGATTTGTTCCCTTTCAGTTTTAATTGAAGGACAGCGTTGTAAATGTACTGCTGAAGAGCAGTTAGATGAGTAGGAAGGCTAAAAAAGAAAAATTTTAAATGAGAAAGCCCTGGTGTACTAGAACAGAGTTACAATCTAGGTTTTGAAGAAATTCATACTGGTAATGCTTCTGAAATTCAAAATAACTTAAATGACAGAATTTTTTTTTAGTTCTAACCCCTAATAGATTTCTATATTTTTTTCTGATGAGGGAGATGTAATGACAGAATTCCTGTTGGTTAAGATTTAAGCTTCTCTAGTGCTAGTGAGGATAAATAAATAGGCCTGGGTGTGGTGTTGCATGCTTGGTACCACGGAGACTTGAGAATAGGATCCCTGGCCGGGCCGTGGTGGCACACGCCTTTAATCCCAGCACTTGGGAGGCAGAGGCAGGTGGATTTCTGAGTTCGAGAGTTCGAGGCTAGCCTGGTCTACAGAGTGAGTTCCAGGACAGCCAGGGCTACACAGAGAAACCCTGTCTCGAAAAACCAAACAAACAAAAAAAAAGAGAATAGGATCCCTGTAAGCTTAAGGCTAGCCTGGTCTACATAGTAAAATTTAAGGTTAGTCAGGGCTAGATAATGAGAGAGAAAAATCTAGCTTTCTGGGAGTGCATGTCTATAATCCTAACACTTGGGATTCCAAGGCAAGAGGATTGTGAGGTTGAAGGATGGCTTGACTACATAAGAAGCCAAAGGCCAGATTGAGCTACAAAGGGAAAGTCAATCTCAAAACACAAGGAAGAAAGTAGAAGCAAACCTTTCCATTTAAATTCAACAAAAGAGAAATTTTTGCGTGCTTTTAAAGATACTTTCATTTTGTCCCACTCTCCAGCCTAGAGCTTACTATGTAGCTCAGGTTGCAGGAATCCTATGCCTCTACTGAGTGATGGAAGTGTAGGTGTAAGCAGGGATGCCTCTCTCCCTTTTCTTTTTAGACAGAGGATCTCCCTTTGTAGTCTAGCCTGGCCTTGAACTACCACTCTTCCTGTCTCAGCCTTCCACAGATATTACAGGTGTGTGCTCTTCTCACACAGCTTTAAGTTTGTTCTTTATAAAAGCTAATAAACAGGCACATCCCTGCAGGGCAGTGGTGGCGCACGCCTTTAATCCCAGCACTTGGGAGGCAGAGGCAGGTGGATTTCTAATTTCGAGGCTAGCCTGGTCTACAGAGTGAGTTCCAGGACAGCCAGGGCTACACAGAGAAACCCTGTCTTGAAAAAACAAAAAGCCACAGCATTAATTCCAACAGTCAGGGGACAGAGACAGGTGGATCTCTCAGTGAATTCAAGACCAGCAATTAGTTCAAGACCAGTGTAGTCTACATAGGGAGTTCCAGGACAGCCAAGACTGCATAATGAAATACTGTAAAATTAAAACAAACAAACCTATAGGGGCTAGAGAGATGGCTCAGTGGTTAAAAGCACTGGCTGTTCTGTTCTTCTAGAGATTGAGTTCAGGTCCCAGGAGTAACATGACAGCTTACAACATCCATAATAGGGTCCTATGTCCTCTTCTGATGTATAGGTATACATGCAGACAAAGCAGTAATGGTACATGACTGCTAGGCAGTAATGGTACACGACTTGAATCTGAGACGTCAGTAGACAGAGACAGGGGATCCCTTGAATTCAAGGCCAGCTTGGTCTACAGTATGAGTTTAGAACAGCCAGGGCTACATAGAGAAACCCTGTCTTGAAAAAACAACAACAAAAAAAGTGTGGGGCTAGAGAGATGGCTCACTGGTTAAGAGCACTTTTTACAAAAGACCCAGGTTAAGTTCCTAGCACCTCCATGGTAGCTCATAACTTCATTTAACTCCAGTTCTAGGAAATTTGATACCTTCTTCTGACCTTTGAGTAACAGGCACACACATACATGCATGCAGACAAAACACTCATACCCATAAAATTAAAAACATCTCAAAAAATTTTTTTAAAAGTTAAAAATAATTATTATGGTGTTCTATTTCTGGGTTGGAGAGATGGCTTAGTGGTTGATTAAGAGTGTTACCTGCTGTTTCAAAGAACTTGATTTTGATCCCCAGTCCACATCAGGCTGCTCATAACTGCCTGTGACTCCAGTTCCAGAGATACCATACCCTCTTATGGACTCCGGACACTTGCACTTATGTGTGTGCACACCCCCACACAGACAGACAGACAGACAGACAGACAGACAGACAGACAGACAGACATATGCACATAATTTAAATTTTTTTTAAAAGAATGAAGTTTTTTTTGTTTTGTTTTGTTTTTTTATGGCAGGGTTTCTCTTTATAGCCCTGGCTGTCCTGGAACTCACTCTGTAGACCAGGCTGGCCTCGAACTCAGAAATCCACCTGCCTCTGCCTCCCAGGTGCTGGGATTAAAGGCGTACACCACCACTGCCCGGCATGAAGGGTTTTTTTTTTTTTTAATGTTATTTCACTTACCTAGATTATCACATCTTGTAAGCTTTCTGGGAAGACAAAGGTGTGCTTTCCTATAAAGGGTCATATTTTCCATTTATTTGAAGTACTTAATGCTTATTTAATTTTATTTGTTATACATGGAAATTTATATAATACATTATCCCTACTCATAAGAATTGGAAAGACCTAGGCCTCCCTGCACATATGTAGCAGATAGTGCAGCTTAGTCTTCATGTAAGTCCTGAACAACTGGAGAGGGGACTATCCCAAAACCTTCATGTGGGATATGTTCTAGCTGGGCCATCTTGTCTGGCCTCAGTGGGAGAGAAAGCACTTAGCCTTGCAGAGACCTGAAGTGCCAGGGTGAGGTTATACTCAGGAGTTCCCCACCCACTCAGAGGAAATGGAGGGCCACTCCGAGCCCCATGGTAAGGGTTTTTTGTTTTTGTTTTTGTTTTTTAAGTTGGTTTTATGTGCAAGTGTTCTATCTTTGTGTATACCTGCATGCCACAAGAGGGCAGCAGACTGCATTACAGATGGCTGTGAGCCACCATATGTTTGCTGGGAACTGCACTCAGGACTTCTGGAAGAGAAGCCAGTCCTCTTAATCACTGAGCCATTTCTTCAGCCCTGCATGGTAAACTCTTATCTTAAAAGAATAATCTATCATCAGGACTAGCTCCCAATTTTTTATAGGGTTTATATTTTCTTTCTAAAAGATTAGTTAGTTCACTTTTACATATATGTTTCTCTATCTGCCTGAGTTTATGCACATCATATGTGTGCAGACATGTGCAGGTGCCCCAAGAGGCCAGAGGGCATTGGATTCCTTAGAACTGGATTCACAGGAAGTTGTGAGCCACCACTCCAGCCCCTAAGATACACATATTCTGTGTGCTTGATGGACTTGGTCTAAGAAAGTTGCTTTGCTAATGTAACTTTTGAACATGTATTTGCTTTTTTCATATGTACAAGTATGCATGTACTACATGTGTGGAGCTCAGAGGACAAGGTGGAATTATAATTCTCTCATTCTACCATAGATTCCTGGGATCATACTTGTTGGGGTCCAAGAGTCGCCCCCACAGACCACACAAACACTGGTTTTAGGGATGGTTTACTGAACACACACCCTAAGATTGATTGATCAGAGCTGTGCCTCAGAATTCTAAGCAGAGGCTACAACCCTGGACATTTCTCAGGTCCAACTTATAAGGGAAAAAAAAACCCACAGTGTGTCCGTGTGCTGGTGCAGGAAGTACTGCCCGGTGGTCAGCTAGACAGAACAGTTCTAATTGACCTTTATCCTGACTGGTCCTAAGTGGAACTTAAGGTTATTGAATTTCTTAAGATTAACAAACCTCCGAACATACAGAACATAACAGGGTCACCATGACCCTGCTCTGAGTCAGGTCACTTCATTGTGTCAATGACTGGCAGGCATAGTACTGCAACAATATGAAATAGCAGGCGGGCATGGAAAAAAATGTCTACAGCTGTGTTTGGAGGGGACAGGCATGGAAAAAATGTCTACAGCTGTGTTTGGGGGGATGTAGACCTTAACAAAGCTCAGGTTGTCAGTTCTGACTAACTTTTTGGTTTTGTTATGTTTTTCTTGCTGCTGCTGCTGCAAGGCTGCTCTCCACCCACAACACTTCTTTTTGAAACAAAGTATCTCACTATGTAGGTTGCTTTAGGACCCTATATGTAGACCAGGCTGGCCCCAAACTCAGAGATCTACCTACGTCTGCCCCCAGTTGCTAAGAATAAAGGCATGTGCTGCCATGCCATGCTATTTTTGTTGTTTTTGATATTGTTTCTGTAGGAACCCTAGACTGGCCTCACTTATGAACTTGCCTCACTTGCTAGGTGCTGGGATAACAGACTATGCCTCCACACCTCTTTGTGTTGTTTTTGTTCTTGTTTTGTTGTTTTGTTTGGAATTGGGGTCTTAACTGTGTTGCCAAAGCTGGTCCTGGGCTTTTGTGATCAGGAGATCCTCTTATTTTAACTTCCTGGGTAACTGCAATTATAAAGAAGACCTGCTAAATGAACCTTAAATGCCAAGTTGAATGTATTCACAAAATTCCCACTTTGTCTTTTGTAGATGGTGTTATCTGAGAAGGTTAGTCAGCTGATGGAATGGACCAATAAAAGGCCTGTAATAAGAATGAATGGAGACAAGTTCCGTCGCCTTGTTAAAGCTCCACCAAGAAATTACTCTGTCATTGTCATGTTTACTGCTCTCCAGCTTCATAGACAGTGTGTCGTTTGCAAGTATGAGCTTTCATCTCTACTTTGAAATGAAATAACTTAAATGGTTTTTAACTCTTTTTCTATCTCAGAACCAAAATTGTGTAGTGGGTTTGTTAATAGTAACATATATACCTTACTCAGGGAGTATATAATAACAAACAATTCTACTGTTTTATAACCATTCTTGATTGTGCATATTGTAGCTATCATGGATTATTTAAACCTCAACCACTATTTGAATTGATAAGCACTTTATATAACAGTATACTAGTTGTATTGATAAATTTTTTATTATTACATGCGTGTACAAGCACACATGAGTAGATGCGTGTGTACTGTTGTGCACATGTGGAGGTCAGAGAACAACTTTCAGAAGTCATTTCTGTCCTTCTACCATAGATCCCAAGGATAGAATATAGATGAGCAGGCTTACACAGCAAGTACTTTCACCCATTGAGCCTCTCCAACCCAATGTTATGAGTACTTTCAGGCTGGGGATGCAGCTCAGGAATATCACAGTAGAGCAGTAGAAAAACTCCTGGGTTTAATCCCCAGTATTCCAAAAGAAAGGGTTTATAAGAGTTTTCAATTCCATACTTTTTTCCTTTGGGGATTTTCTTTCGTATTTTTGAAGCAGAGTTGAAGTCTGTGTTTGTATGCACGTATGTGCGTGCATGCATGTGCATGGGAGTGGATAGAGGTCAGAGGGCTAGCAGCTGTGGAAGTTGGTTGTCTCCTTTTACCGTATGGGTCCCAGGGATTGAACTCCGATCATTAGTGGCAAAATCTTTACCCCTTGATCCAACTCAGCAGCCCATGAAAAGGGATTTTTGTACAATTTCTGAATGTCCTGGAAGTTAGTATGTAGGCCATGCTATCGTCAAACTCACAGAGATCCACCTGCCTCTGCCTCCCAAGTGATAGGGTTAAAGCTGTGTGCTACCATGCTCAACTTTATTTTTATTGTTTAAAGATTTTTTTATTATGTGTATCTGTGTGGAAGTATGTGCATATGAATGTAAGTTCCCTCAGAGACCAGAGTCATTCGATGCTCCTGGAGCTGGAGTTTTAGGTGTTTGAAAGCTACATGATACAGGTGCATGGAAGCAAACTTAGGTCCTCTGCAAGAGCAGTACATTCTCTTAACTGCTGAGCCATCTTTCCAGCCCCTTAGTTTCCATCTTAATTATGTATGTATATGTGGAGAGGAGAGGGAACTTAAATGAAGTAGTGTAAAACTTCCTTTCAAAGGCCGGTGAGGCCAGGTAATGGTGGCGTGCACCTTTAATCCCAGCACTTAGGAGACAGAAGCAGGCGGATTTCTGAGTTCAAGGCCAGCCTGGTCTACAGAATGAGTTCCAGGACAGCCAGGGCTACACAGGGAAACCCTGTCTCGAAAAACAAACAAACAAACAAAAAACCAACAACAACAAAAAAAAGGCGGGTGAGTTGGTTCATAGGAGTTGACATGTGAGCATGGGTGGTCACAGAGGTCAGACGTATCCATTACAGGTGACTGTGAGCTGTCTGATGGGAGTGCTTACAACCAAACTAGATCTTCTACCAGAGCAGAATAAGCTCTTAAGAGCTGAGTCATCTCTCTAGCCCTTTACATTTAATTTTTTTAAAAAATGCATATGTATGTCTTTTGCCTGTATGTATGTCTGTATACCACTTAAATGAACGGCCCACAGAGGTCAGAAGAGGGTATCAGGTCTTCTGGAACTGGAGTTACAGGCAGTCGTGAACCTCCATGTGAATGCTAGGAATTGAACCCAGATCCTCTAGAATAGCAAACACGTCTCTTCAGTATCAACCCTCATGAATATTTTAAACCAATTCATTACTTAGAAAAAGATGAGGTATAAAGGGAACTGAAGTAGGAGAGAAGACATTTTCATAGTGGATCCTTCTAACTATGTGTGTCTGAGAAGCTAAAAAATATTTGCTGAGGCGTTAGTGTGCCATTGGACTGCAGAGTAGTTGACTCAGTCTCCATATCACCATCTTGTCACAACACAACCACACATTTCCCCTCCAAGTAGCTTTCATCAGGACTGTGGTAGACAATGCCAGGTGTGAATATCCTATAAATTTGTTCATTGTGGGCCTATAACTGATGTGTATACCACTCAATTCTTCCTTAGATGCTCACAAATACTTTTGAATAGAAGAATGGGATACTGAACAAAATTTGTAAAATATGGATAGAGAATAGATTAGTGAATGTCAAATTGAAATAGGCTCTAGGATGCCGGGCAGTGGTGGCGCACACCTTTAATTCCAACACTCAGGAGGCAGAAGGTGTTGAATTTCTGTGAGTTTGAGACCAGCCTGGTCTACAGAGTGAGTTCCAGGACAGCCAGGGCTACAAAGAGTAACTGTCTCGAAAAGGCAAACAAAAACAGAGAAATAGCCTCAAGATTTAATCCCCAGCACTAAAATACATACATAAACAGAAGAGGATGGAGGTAAAAGTTTATCACAAATAAAGAAAATGTTCTTGTTTTTGTTTTTGTTTTTTGGTTTTTCGAGACAGGGTTTCTCTGTGTAGCCCTGGCTGTCCTGGAACTCACTCTGTAGACCAGGCTGGCCTTGAACTCAGAAATCCGCCTGCCTCTGCCTCCCTTAGTGCTGGGATTAAAGGCGTGCACCACCACTGCCAGGCAAGAAAATGTTTTCTAGCAGAATAATAATTAAAAAATAAAACAACACTAGAACCCCCAAACCTCCTTTGGTAAATAGGTATAAGTTAATGTATTTGTTATTTAAACCTCTAAAGAATTTTTTAAAAAGTAAGATACAGACATATATATGGGAAAATAGCCAGTCTTTGAAATAAAAGCATATAGTAAAAAAAAAAAAATTTCAAGGATAACTCAAGGTTTATCTCAAGCCTCTAGAGTTTTCTTGTCTTTTATTCTAATAATTCATCTAATTGTATTTTTACTTACCAACTATCCTCTGTGCCTGCCCCCCCCCATGTGTGTGTGTGTGTGTGTGTGTGTGTGTGTGTGTGTTCGTTCGCGATCGCATGTTCATAAGTGTGCAGGTACATCTGTATGCCTCAGTGTAGAGGCCATAAGACACTCTTTGGTGTCATCTTCAGAAATACTGTCTACCTCCTTTGAAACACTGGAACACACTGATTAGGCTAGGCCTCCCAAGTACTGCAATTCCAAGTGTACACTACCATCCTTGCCTTCTTTTAACATGGCATCTGGAAAGTAAGCTCATGTCCTCCACTATTTCAGGGCAACCATTTTACTGACACAGTCATCTCTTCAGCCTCCATATTTTATTTAATTTTTAAAACTTGAAACAGGGCCCTTGGATGTAGCCCTTGGATGTTCTGAGACTTGCTATAACAGCAAACATGCTTTTAACTTTGGCAGTCCTCCTGTCTTTGCCTTCTGAGTGCTGGTCTTAAGGCTTGTGCCAGCATCTCTCTCTGACTACATACTTTAGATTTTTAAAGGTAGGCTGTTAGATCTTCTTCGTCTGATAATTTAGGGCCTCAAATTATTGAGAGTGTGGGGTACAGATGAGTGTTAGAGCCCCTGCCTTGACTGTGTGGGACTCCGTTCAATCCCCAGCACCAAAACCAAACAATGTGTAGATGCTGGGTATGGTCATATATGCTCACAGTCCTTCCTGCTGGGAAATCTGAGACAGAAGGGGCATTTAAAACCAGTACTTTGAGCCCAGGCTGAGCACCATAGTCAGACCCTGTTTTAAAAACACAGACTAGAGAGATAGCATAACATTTAATAGCCCTTTACTGCTCTTGCTGGGTTGGACAGTTCACAGCCTACCTGTAACCAGCTCCAGGTGGATCTGATGCTTCTGACTTCAATGGGCATTGGTACTCACATGCATATACCCAGACAGAGACACACGTACATACAAATAAATAAAAACCAATAAAAGGAGGAAAGCTCCCACAACTTACAGAGGATATTAGCTGGATTTTTTCAGTGACCACCAAAAAATGTTTTGGAGCCAGGCACTCAGGAGGCAGGCCTGGTCTACAGAGGATGTGCCAGGACAGCCAGGGCTGCCAAGAGAAGCCTGTCTTTGAAAAAAAAGTTTTTTTTTTTTTGGTTTGGTTTTTTGAGACAGGGTTTCTCTGTATAGCCCTGACTGTCCTTGACTCACTCTGTAGACCAGGCTAGCCTCAAACTCTCAAACTCAGAAATCTACCTGCCTCTGCTTCCCAAGTGCTGGGATTAAAGGCGTGCGCCACCACCAACCAGCTGAAAAAAAAAGTTTTTAAAGAGGTTTTGGGATTAAAAAAAAAAACAAGTGGAAAGTCTGAAACAGAATCATGAAATTACTAATTCCTGGTGAGATCTCCAACACTTAGTTATAGGGAGGGCTTCTCTTATACTTAAAGTGTATTCTGACCTTATCAGCTATACTTGACTTACTTGCTAATCATTTTCAATATTTTCTTTCACTAAAATTTGCTATTACTTAATTAGGTTTTGTTTTACTGCTGATAAGCTAGGTTTTTAAAAATTGTTTCATATGTTTTTTCTCTACTAATCTGATTGAATTCAGGCAAGCTGATGAAGAATTCCAGATTCTGGCAAATTCTTGGCGATATTCCAGTGCATTTACCAACAGGATATTTTTTGCCATGGTGGATTTTGATGAAGGCTCTGATGTATTTCAAATGGTAAGATGTTTGGTTTCATTTTTATGCAAGAATAAAGTACAGATAAAGCAAAATATGTTTTTAATGATTCTAAGAAGTTAACTAGTAGAGCCAGAGAGATGGCCACTTGGTTAGAAGCTCTTGTTCTTGCAGAGGACTCACATGATGACTCAAAACCATCCTAACTCCAGTTTCAGGGGGTCTGATACCTTTTTCTATCTTCCATGGGCACCAGGCATGCATATAGTGCACATACATGCATGCAGACAAAATACTCGTGCACAGAAAATAAGTCTAAAAATATTTTTAAGAAGTAAAATAGGACTTCCGGTTTGGGCCCGAGCATAGAGCAGGTCACAGGGTGCAGCTCCGTACCCAACCCCAGAAAACCAAGAAAAACAGGGACTCCCAGGAGCTTGAACTCGCGCAGCATCCCAGGTAAAAATGAATCACCCGTGATGCCTGCTGTCAGAAGTTCTAATCCAGATGGGCCAGAAGCCAGGATCCTCGCCCTTACCCTCACCCCCTACCTTTTCCCACCTGCACAAGGTCCCCTGAAGCTTGGCAACTGCAAGACCCTGCTTGGCAACTGCAGATAGACTCAAAGCAGTGTACCATATCATCTGAAGAATAGCAGGGAGACCATAACTCAAGCAGTGTACCATATCTTCTGAAGAATAGCAGGTTGCAGTCCTCCTCGCCCCCACGAATAACTAGGACCCACCGGTCGGGTCAAGTGGCACCCAGACGTGGGGCTCGAGGCACGGACCCCTCCGGACGGACCCTCCTTGAGAGGATGTGCGCACGACATCAAGATTGAGCGAGACAGAGATCGTTGCCCGCGACCTGTCGTCCACGGAACCAGGTTGATGCTGCCATCAAGAAGACGGTTGAAGTTCATTACCATCAGCTGAAAATTGAAGAGGATCCAAAAGTGACTCCGCAGGAGACTGACACAGCTGCCAGCTCCCCTGCCTCCCCCTACGGTCGACCCCTAGACTTCCACGCCCTCCAGAAGGGTTCCTGGTATGCCTGGCTTTGCCCTCATTTCTCTCGCTAGAGAGCTTGGCCTCTTGATCACCCCAACAAAAATTGGCTTTTTCCTAAACCAAGGCCACCCTTGATATGGCCGCTAACGTTGGGGAGCCTTCCTTTATGACAATATTACACCCCAAACTGACAAATAGTTGGTAACTTGAACATTTACAAGGGACTAAGATGGCTGTGAGTTAGCCCAATGACGGGATTATTGTAGGTCCACTTCCCAGGGGCCCACCCAATGCAGCCAAAAAGGAGTGCATGGTTCTGGGAGTGGGTGCAGCCTACATGGCCTAAGACAGGGCTCTCACCCTCCTTTCACCCACATTGGAGTCCCTTGACATTGCCCATCGTCGACAGCCTAAAGCCTTCGACCATCGATGTGACTCGTCTCACATCAGTGTTTTGGGGTTGTGAACTTGTCTAAGACCCCCCATAATTAGACATCCAAATTCAAAATTCACATAGTTGGGATTGAACATAAGACGCCTTCTCTAACTAAACAGAGAAGGGGGAGATGCCAGAAGCCAGGACCCTCGCCCTTACCCTCACCCCCTACCTTTCCCCACCTGCACAATGTCCTCTGAAGCTTGGCAGCTGCAAGATCCTGCTTAGCAACTGCAGATAGACTCAAAGCAGAGTACCATGTCTTCTTAAGAATAGCAGGGAGACCATAACTCAAGCAGTGTACCATATCTTCTGAAGAACTGCAGGTAGATCATAATTCAAGGCAGTGTACCATATAGACCATGACATGTTTCAAGGCACAGGCCAAGAAGATTTTGTACTTTTCCACCACCTGGACCCTCTTACCCCCTCCCCTTGTAAAACATGCTATAAAAAAGCATTTCATGTTCAAAAAAAATTAAATAAAAAAAAAAAAGAAGTAAAATAGGAGCCGGGTGGTGGTGGTGCACACCTTTGATCCCAGCACTTGGGAGGCAGAGGCAGGCGGATTTCTGAGTTCGAGGCCAGCCTGGTCTACAGAGTGAGTTCCAGGACAGCCAGGGCTGCATAGAGAAACCCTGTCTCGAAACCTCCCCCTCCAAAAAAAGTAAAATAGGAATATGTTAATATAAGAGCTAAAGTAGTAAACTAAAAGCAAAATAAATATGCCTAATTAAAAAACAGTAATAACACATGCCAGCCTAACTAGAGTACAGAAATTGAGCATTAAGCAAGTAATATCCACACAGTTTTTAAGTTTGTTGTTGTGTGACATAGTCTGTGTAGCATAGACTGGATACAAACGTCCAATCCTTCCTCCATCTGTCTCCCAAGTATTGGGATTATAGGTGTTCATCACCCTACCTAATAATTTATACATACATATATACATACCCACTCATATATGTTCATGTGTGTGTGTGCATGTGTGTAAAGCAGAGGAATTTGTTCAATGTAGGAAAATAAGTGATCAGTGACACCCTCTACATGGTAGTGGTTTATGCAGAAGTGGAGCAGGGAAATGAAGTACATGTAATTTAACAACCAAGCCAAGGCCATTTGTCTAATCATTGTCTCAGTTCTGGTTCATCAAGATGGGCAATCCAAAGTCAACATAGCTTAATGAGATTAATCTGCTTCCCTGAGATCACCTCTGCTCCAAAATGTAGCCTTATCTTTGGTTTAATTATCTTATTTGGGGGAGTATGTATTGTTGTCCTTCAGGAAATCCCATTTATAAAAAGAACAAGCCAAGCACAGTAACTTGTGCATAAACTCCCAGCATTTGGGAGATGGCTGTGCTAGAACTCGTTATGTAGACCAGGATGATTTCCAACTCACAAAGATCTACCTGCCTCTGCTCCCCCAGTTCTGGGATTAAAGGTGTGTGACCCTATACCTATATTTGTTTGTTTTAAGACAGTGTCTCTCTAAGTTGTCTAAGCTTGTGTGAACTCAGTGTACTGCTCAAACAGTCCTTTAACCTGGACTCTTTCCATGTCATAAATGTATGCTTATTTTTTATAAAACATATGAACAACTTAAAATAACTGGTATGGAAAAGGTGTAATTATTACAGTCACAGGTAGCCATGTGTGAAAGCATACTTCATAACTCTCCTTAGACCAATCATTTCAGCTGTATAATTATAATCTTCATGTGTATGGAAGCCTACATTTCTTTTTTTTTTTTTTTTTTTTTTTTTTTTTGGTTTTTCGAGACAGGGTTTCTCTGAGTAGCCCTGGCTGTCCTGGAACTCACTCTGTAGACCAGGCTAGCCTCGAACTCTCGAACTCAGAAATCCGCCTGCCTCTGCCTCCCAAGTGCTGGGATTAAAGGCGTGCGCCACCACCGCCCGGCTTGGAAGCCTACATTTCTATCAGGCATGATGATGCATGTTTTTAATCCTAGCACTTAGGAAGCAGACACAGGAGGATTACTGCAAGTTCAAGATTAGCCTGGATGGCTCAGCAAAAGCCTGTCTCAAAACCAGGCCTAAATTTAAAATTATTTTTTGCCACTAAGATTATTTTCTTGGAGGTGGGCTTGGATGTACAGTGCCAGGGTGCCAGGGTGCAGTACAGAAGGAAAGCGGGGTCGACAGAGTAGAGAGGATGTGGGTCATCAGAGTTTCGAGAAACGAGGACAGTAGGGAGGGAGTGCCTTCAGAGTTTCTAGGACATCTGGAGTGCATGATCTGGGTGGTCACTAGTGCTTGCATGTGTAGTCTGGCCTGGCCTTGGGGCACTAGAGAGTCAGATGAGGTTGGGAGCAGAGTCTCTACGGCTCGTACATTTCTTTTCCTTGATTGCCTAGGTACAGAACCTCATCTTCAGATACTTGCAAAATAGATCACAAAATAGATCTCGAATTCAAGTGTGCCTGTATGAACAAGTGACTATTCAGATAGAGGATTGTATTATTGGCTTTGATGAGTACATGAACCTTTTATTACATGATGCAGAAGAGATTCATTCTAAAACAAAATCAAGAAAACAACTGGGTTGGATCATTCTAAAGGGGGATAATACTACTCTGCTCCAAAGTATTTCTAACTAGCAGTGGTCCAGCATGGGAAAAGCTGTTCAGTGTTTTTAAATATGTCTTCTGCTGGGAGCTACATTTATGCATCTTGTTCTTGTGACATTATCATTAGGTGATAATAAATTCTGTGAAATTGTCTTTATTACAAAAAAAAGAGACTATTTTCTTGATAACTTATGTTTCCATGGACTACTCTTTATTCAGCTAAATATGAATTCAGCTCCAACTTTCATCAACTTTCCTCCAAAAGGAAAACCCAAAAGGGCTGATACATATGAGTTGCAGGTGCGAGGGTTTTCAGCTGAACAGATTGCCCGGTGGATCGCAGACAGAACTGATGTCAATGTAAGTTTCCCTGCTTTACAGAAATGATTTTTTCATTGTTTTTAAATCTTACCTGGGGATCATAGCTGGCCTTGTCTTCATGTCATTGAGCTGGAATGATTTGGCAGTCCTTAGATGTTATTTTTATCATATAGTTTAGACTGTTTAATTGGAGTAAAATAGAGGAAAGAGGTATTTTTCCCTGAAATTACATTTTGCCTGCTTTCATTCCACTATTATTAATTACAAAATAAATACATTTTGTACTTTAACATGTTTTTCTATCTCCTTTCCATTAGATTAGAGTAATTAGACCTCCAAATTATGCTGGACCTCTAATGTTGGGATTGCTTTTGGCTGTTATTGGTGGACTTGTGTACCTGCGAAGAAGCAATATGGAATTTCTCTTTAATAAAACTGGGTGGGCTTTTGCAGCTTTGGTAAGTAAATTGAAGAAGAAAAAAAATGATCAAAAAAGAACCTAATAATCTATTTCTTTCTTTTCTTTTTTTTTAATTTGTATTCATTTCCCTTTGGTTTTTCTGTTTCTTTGTATAGCATTGGCTGTCCTTGTACTCACTCTGTAGACCAGGCTGACTTTTGAACACATAGAGATCTACCTACCTTTGCCTCCTGAGTGCTGGGATTGATTAAAGGTGTACACCACTACCACCTGAATTTTATTATTTTTTTAAATTTTACTCATTTTTTATTGAATTTTATTTATTTTACATCTCTATGGCAGTTTCTCCTTCCTAGCACCTCCCATTCCACCTCTCCTCTTTGCCCACCCCCACATCCATTCCTCCTTCCTTTCTTTTCAGAAAAGGGTTGGCTTTATTGAATATCAAGGAGCTATGACATAACAAGTTGCAGTAAGACTAGGCACCTGCTCCTCTATTAAGGCTAGACAAGACAGTTCAGTCGGAGGTAAGAGTCCCAAAGACAGGCAACAGAATCAGAGAAGGCCAGTGCTCCCACTTTTAGGAGTCCCATATGAAGACCAAGCTAGATCAGGCTCCCTGGTTGTTGATTCAGTGTCTGTGAGCCCCAGTGGGCCAAGTTTAGTTGATTCTTTGGGTTTTCTTGTGTCCTTGACCCCTCTGACTCCTACAGTCCTTCCTCCCCTTCTTCCACAGGATTCCTCAAGTGCTGCTTAATACTTGGCTGTGGATTTCTGCATCTGTTTCTATCAGTTGCTGGATGAAGTCTCTCTGATGACAATGGGCTAGACACCAATTTTTGAGTGTAGCAGAATATCATTAGGAATTACTTCATTGCCTTTTTTCCCCATTCGTGTTTAGGTCTATCCTACCCTCTGGGCTCTCCAGCCTCTGGGTGTCGGGTTCCCTAGGCAGTATCAGGGGTGAGTTCCCTCTCATGGCATGGGTCTCAAGCTGGACCAGTCATTGGTTGGCCACTCCCACAATTTATGTACCACCTTTACCCCAGTACATCTTGTATATAGAACAAACTATTTGTAGGTCAAAGGTTTATGGGTGGTTTGGTGTTCCATCACCTCCACTGGAAGTCTCGACTGGTTAAGGAGATGGCTGGTTCGTGCTTTGTATCCCTTCTTGCTAAGAGTCTTAGCTAGGGTTACCCTCTTTGATTCCTGAGAGTTTCCGTTGTTGTCTTTGGTTCAACCCCATTTTTTTTTTCAGTGAATGTGCCTGCTGGTGCTTATTTATGTAGATGTATGCGTTCATGTCTGTGGGGGCCAGAAAGTGAACCTTGACTGTTGTTGCTCAGGATCTGTCCACTTAGTTTTTGTTTTTGCATTTTAGAAAGTGTCTCACTGCTGTCAGTTAGGCTGGCTGGAGGCCAGAAGAGGACATTGGATCCCTTAAGAGTTATAGGCATTTGTGAACTGCCTGCTGGGAGTGCTGGGAATCAAACTTCAGTCCTTTACAAGAGAAGCAAGTGCTCTTAACTGATGAGCCGCTGCTCTCTAGCTTTTTTTATATGGATTCTGGGAATTGAACTTAGGTCATTGTCTCTGTTGCTTTTGTATTGCTGTGATAAAACACTCTGACCAAGGCAACTCTATAAAAGAAAGCATTCATTTGGCTTAGCTTCAGAGGGTGAGAGTTCACAGTGGTGGAGTGAAGGGATAGCTGAGAGCTCACATCTCAATCCATAGTCAGGAGGCAGGGAGTACACTGGGAAGTGGCACAAATCTTTTGAGACCTCAGAGCTTACCCCCAGTGACACACTTCCTTCCAAAAAGCCACACCTCAAAATCCAACCCAAACAGTTCTACCAATTGTGTGCCAAACCATTCAAACATAAGAGCTGCCGGGCAGTGGTGGCCCACGCCTTTAATCCCAGCACTTGGGAGGCAGAGGCAGGTGGATTTCTGATTTCCAGGCCAGCCTGATCTACAGAGTGAGTTCCAGGACAGCCAGGGCTACACAGAGAAACCCTGTCCCAGAAAAAAAAAAACCCATAAGAGCTTATCAGTCTGTCATAGTGTTCTATTGCTGTGAAGAGACACTGTGACCATGGCAACTCTTATAAAGGAAATCAGTTAACTGGGGCTGGCTTATAGTTTCAGAGGGTTAGTCCATTATCATCATGGCAGGAAGCATGGCAGTGTGCAGGCAGACATGGTACTGAGGAGCTGAGAGGTTTACATCTTGATCCGAAGGCAGCAAGGAAAGAGCCTCTGGCCCTGGCCTGGGCTTCTGAAAACCCCAAAGCTCACCCTCAATGACACACTTCCTCCAACAAGGCCATTCCTCCTAATCCTACAGGCCGTTATGAGCCACCCATTATGATCCTGGGAACCAAACTCAGATCCCCTGAGACATCACTCAAACCCCACTTTACAGTTCTTTTGAAAATATTTTTCAGATATATTTCCAGTACTCAATTTTGAAACTATTCTGTTTAATTATAGTTTAAAATCCCTTTAGAAATGATGAATTGTGATCTTTGTGGTAAAATATAAATTTTAAATAAATCATTTATTTGCAAAAAAAGGCATGTGTTTTCTGAATGTATAAGTATTTTCATATATCTACTAACCTAGTAGGTATGAGCTAGCTAAACCATGAGTATTCCATTATTTTTGTTTTCTAGTGTTTTGTACTTGCTATGACATCTGGCCAAATGTGGAACCATATAAGAGGGCCACCATATGCTCATAAAAATCCCCATACAGGACACGTGGTAAGGAAAGTTTGGAATTTGTTTGTATTGAATACTAAAGCTAATGTAATGACAGTTACCATGTGAGGCCAGTGCTGGTATGCAGCAACTAGATACAGTTTTGACTCTCTAGTCTTTAATCCCTTTATTGAGTTCTTTTGACTAGGATGGCTAAGAAAGTCTCAAACTAAATATGAGAATTAGTCAAGGATTCGATTACTTGCTGTTTCTAGCAGCTGTGCTAGGTACTATGAGATATGGTGATTGATTGGGAAAATGTGCTCCTACTGTCATGGCTGCATCATTTTACCTTGTAGTTTTATACACTTAGATATTGTTTTTCTCATACATTTTTTTGTGAAATCTCTAGTACAAATACAAAGAAAAATACAAATACAGAAATAGCTTTTAATAGCCTCACAAAGTATGCTACATGCTTACATACAGAAAGTGAATTGATAATTTCCTAAGGTTTAACATATCATGTTTTAGGGTTACAAAACTACAGTTTAGTGTATAATGTAAAGATTGCATTTGTCTTCTCCTCCCAGAATTATATCCACGGAAGCAGCCAGGCCCAGTTCGTAGCTGAAACCCACATCGTTCTTCTCTTCAGTATCCTTTCACAATAAGTCTTCACTATTGCATTTTAAATTGTTCATTTTCTTACAACCTTGTGTTCTCTGTACAGCATTTGGTTGGAGCTGCTATCCTAGTGCAGGCATAGTATCCTTTGGAAATTCTATTGCTTATGTTTTCCTCAAACCTTAAGTCTGACAAAGCCAGGTTGATGAGCTCACTGATATCTGGAAGTCTACACATAATAGAAGCATGGCATGTTTTTTAATAAAGTTAAAATAGAACTGTGAGGGTTTAGAAGAAAGATAAGGTTTAGGTGGCATTTAAAATGAAACATAAGGCCTGTTGATGGTAGCATAGACCTTTAATCATGAGCCAGAGGCCAACCTGGTCTATAGAGAGAATTGCAGGACAGCCGAGGCTATACAGAGAAACCCTATCTCAAAGAAACCAAAAATTAAAGATAGAATTAATGAAGCATTAATTTAATAGGCTAAAAGAGAAGTTGGGGGCTAAGATATATCTCAGTAGTATGAGTAGTATAGCACTGGCCTAGCATGCACAAGACCCCAAGGTCAATTCCTAGCACTCTTTAGAGGGAACCTAGATATATAGTGCTACAGGAAGAAAAAAAAAAAAGCTGGGCGGTGGTGGCGCACGCCTTTGATCACAGCACTTGGGAGGCAGAGGCAGGTGGATTTCTGAGTTCGAGGACAGCCAGGGCTACACAGAGAAACCCTGTCTCGAAAAAAAAACAAAACAAAACAAACAAACAAAAGGACACCTATTTCTTTCATACCACCTAATTATACCCACAAGCAGTAGCTTACAATGTGCGTCATGTACATAATTAACTCAGAACGTTTGACCATTACTAGTATTCACAAAGTACAGGTGATAGTCTCTTTTCTTCGTGAACAAACTTTATTCTTTAAACACTGATACTGCTTATTATTCAACCATGTGATGTGCTCCTTTGCTATAGTAGTTCCATTTGGATTTATGTAGCTGCTATTATTTAAATGAATAAGTACAAGGTTATTCAACATGGGAGATTTTCCTTTTTCATTGGGATATGACAATTAATAGCTGAGTCATAATCTCTGCTCTAAAGTTTGTTAAAAATTTGAGATTATTTTTCATGTAAAAGTAAGTTGCTATTGTTGTAAATGGTGCATATTTCAAGTATGTCCTTTTCAGGGGTGTTGGTGATGACTACCTATTATTTTTTCAGTGTGTATAGAGTTAGAAATTTGCTGTGTTCAAGATATGATACAGGCCGGGCGGTGGTGGCGCACGCCTTTAATCCCAGCACTTGGGAGGCAGAGGCAGGCG
>NW_021604652.1:240254-257713 GCF_004785775.1 Grammomys surdaster
CGAGGCTAGCCTGGTCTACAGAGTGAGTTCCAGGACAGCCAGGGCTATACAGAGAAACCCTGTCTCGAAAAAAGAAAAAGAAAAAAGAAAAGAAAAGAAATCTTTGCAGTTAATGATATTGTAAACATATAAGAATATTTGTTTGGGTTACTACTCGAAGGTTTATAAATTCATCTTGATTTTCTGCATGAGGAACTGGGAATAAGAAAATGGTACGTCTTTTGTAGCTACATGAATTTCTCCTTAAACAGTTTTTCTAAGATGGTGGGGTTACCTTAGGTATGGTGCTTTTATGTGAAGCTGCTACGTCTGACATGGATATTGGGAAGCGAAGGAGTAAGTCACATGCCACCATGTTTCAATTCTGCCTTTAATACAGAAAAGAATCTTTTTTTTGGAAAAAAAAAAAAGAATCTTAACTAATCACTTTCCCTGGGAGCATGTACTTTTTACACTTTAGAACATGCATAAATTGTTGGGTGTGGTGGTATAGTCTAAAAGTCCCTGTACTCCAGAGGCTGAGATAAGAAGATTGCTGCCAGTTGAGGCCCTCCCTGTGCTGTATACTAAAACCCTGTCTCAAAAACCAAAGAAGCTGTCCGAAGTGACACACTTGGAATTCAAGTACTTAGCCAGTAGAACAGGGAGATTAAGGAGTTCAAGGCCATCCTTTGCTACATAGTGAGTTTGAAGCCACCTCAGGCTATATGAGAGACCCTGTCTCAGGGAAACAAATATTCACACATTTTTATTGTTTCAAAAAGATGCCTACAATATAACTTGTTGTTAGCACAATTTCTGGGATTTTGTTAAAATGTTAAGTTATTCATACCTAATTTTTTTCTGTAAAATTTTTAATTTTTGCCAGACATAGGTAATAATACACCTACAATCCAAACACTGAGGAGGCAAGTTTATCTCAGAGTGAGGGGTCATTCACTGCTACATAGTGAGACCCTGTCCCAAAAAATAAAAATAAAAAAAACCTTTCATTATAAGAATATATCTATTAACTATTTAATATATAATACATTGTGATGTTTTATTTCATAGATTTATTTTAAAGCATTTGTGTGTGTGTGTGCGCGTGCATATTATATGTCTTAGGGTTTCGTTGCTGTGAAGAGACACCATGACCAAGGCAACTCTTATAAAAGACAACATTTATTTGGAGCTGGGGTAGTTTTATAGATTCAGTCTGTTACCATCATGGCAGGAAGCATGACAGCATACAGACAGACAAGGTACTGAAGAAGCAGAGTTCTACATCTTGATCCATAGGCAGCAGAAGGGGACTGATTCTGTAGGCAGCCAGGGAGCTCTGATCCCTCACTGGAGCACTAACAGATTGCAAAGTTCACACCCACAGTGACACCTTGTGATAGTTTGTATATGCTTGGCCCAGAGAGTGGCACTATTTGGTAGTGTGGCCTTGTTGGAATAGGTGTGTCACTGTGGGCCTGGGCTTTAAGACCCTACTCCTAGTTGCCTGGAAATATGTATTCTGCTAGCAGCCTTCAGATGAAGATGTAGAACTCTCAGCCCTGCCTGCACCATGCCTGCCTGGATGCTGCTGTGCTCCCACCTTGATGATAATGGACTGAACCTCTGAATCTGTAAGCCACCCCTGTTTAAATGTTGTCCTTTATAAGACTGGCCTTGGTCATAGTGTCTGTTCACTGCAGTAAAACCCTAATAGTGCCATTTCCCATGGGCCAGACATTGAAACACATGAGTCTATGAGGGACAAACCTATTCAAACCACCACCACAGTATGTATGTATGTATGTATGTATGTATGTATGTATGTATGTATTTATTTATTTGAATGCCACAACATGAGGATAGAGATCAGAGGACAACTTGTAGGAGTCCCTTCTCCTACTATGTGGGTCCTGGGGATCAAACTCAGTCAGGCTTGGCAGCAAGCACATTTTCTTACTGAACCACCTTGCTGGCCCAATTGTGATTTGTTTGGATTGCCCATTTCGGTATTCCTCATTTGGAAAATGTCATCTAAATACAATCTGGTATGAATTTAAGTGGTAAAACACTGTAGCAGAATATATTGAAATTGTCATAATTTCATCTAGTTCTTGGATTCCTTTTTTTTTTTTAAGATAGTCCTACTACATAGCCCTGGCCAGCTTGGAATTTTCTATGTAGAGAGAGCATGCTTGAGTCTGAACTCACCGTGTAGTTCAAGGTGTACTCTACTGGCTCTAAGCTACACCTCCTGAGTACTAAATTCTATGTGTACTCCAACACACCTGCCCTTTTTTCTTTAAGACTTATTTTTACAATGCTTAATTATATGTCTGTCTGGATATGGATATGTACGTGTGAGTATAGGAAGGTACCCTTGGAGACCAGAGGTGTTAGATCCCTCCTGGAATTGGGGTTACGGGTACTTGTGAGCTTCCTAATAGGGGTGCTTGGAAGTGAACTTGTGTCCGCTAAAAGAGCAGTCCATACTTGGAACTGCTGAGCCATCTCTCCAGCTCCATAGTTGGCCCTTTTTGTCTTCTGGAAATGCTCTCATATAGGCCAAACTGATCTCACACTTAGTACTTAGTCTAAGCTGGCCTTGAACACTTGATATTTATACCTCTTCTTCCCAAGTGCTGGGATCACAGATAGGAGACTATTTTTTAACATTAAATTATTGAAGGCTTTGATGCTTTTGATTTTTTTCTTTTTGATCTTTCAAGAATGTCTCGCTATATAATCCTGGTTAACCTGGAACTTGCTTTGTAGACTGACCTGGCCTTATATTTTCTTCCATCCTGCTGCCTCTGCTTCATGAATTGTGGGATTATAGACACAATGTGATATATTTAAGGACACATATTGTTTTATTGCAAAGGTATATAAGTAAATTGACTCTATTGTATTGTGGTGGAGTAAGCTTACATGCAATGCAAATGCTGCAAGATTCAAAAGTTGAGATTAAGGCTGGAGAGATAGCTCAGCGGTTAAGAGCACTGACTGATCTTCCAGAGTTCTTAAGTTCAAATCCCAGCAACCACATGGTGGCTCACAGCCATCTTTAATGGGATCCGATGCACTCTTCTGGTGTGTCTGAAAACAGCTACAATCAATGTATTCACATACATTAAATAAATAAATAAATCTTTTTTTAAGTGGAGATGAGAGCTGGGTAGTAACATCTTTAACCCCAGCACTCTAGGAGACAGAGGCAAGCATCTCTGAGAGTTTGGAGCCAGCCTGGCCTACATAGTGAGTTCCAGGAAAGCCAGAGCTACACAGAGAAACCGTGTCTCATGGTGGGGGGAGATGAGGTGGGCGTGACTCTCTATGAAGTGCCTCACTTTCTTCCAGACCACCTCTCCCTCCTAACCTTTGTTTTCAGAATCTATATCAAAATGATAAGCCCCTCCCCCCAAATGGGGCTTAACTCTGTTGGAAAGCTGATTCTTCGCATGCTTTCCTCTTTGGGAGTGTACATTCTACACTGCAGGTGATTTGTCAGGGGCGACCTGATGACTCTACTTTTTTTTTTCTCACAGTGATGTGTGTTGCTGGAATTGGACTTGTTGTGTTATTCTTCAGTTGGATGCTCTCTATCTTTCGATCAAAATACCATGGCTACCCATACAGGTATATTCTTATTTTATCTATACTTAAAATGACTAGAGTTAGTATTGCTTTATAATAGTTTATTGTTTACCTTTTTATGCCTTCACTTTGAAAAGTCTCCTTCCACTCGTTTTCCTGTTTCATTTTGCTTTTGCAACAGGATTTCATCTACCCCGGGCTAGCCTTGAAATCCTTATTCTCCTGTCTCTGTCACCTAATTTCTGGGCTTACAGGCATACACTATCATGCTGTGTTGTGGAGGTCATTGTACTTGAGTGTGTATTTTCTATGTTGGTGTTTTGAGATAGGGTCTCACTATGTATCTCTCACTGGCTTGGACCTCATTATGTAGCCCAGACTTCCCTTGAACTTGGCAGCAGTGCTTCTGCATCCCAAGTGCTGGAACTAATGGAATGTTCCTCTCCTGCCTGGTTTATGTGGTCTCTCTCCCTTTCCCCTCTCATTTGAGATAGGGTCTCACTATATAGATGAGGCTGAATTCCACCTCACAGAGATCTGCCTGCCTTGGCCTCTCAGTGCTAGGATTAATGGTGTGTGTCACCACAGCTATCTGGTCATTTCTTTTATGGAATTGCCAGGACTTTTGTTGGAGGGGGAGTTGTTTGATTTGGTTTAGTTTTCAAGACAGTGTTTCTCTGTGTAGCCCTGGCTATCCTGGAGCTTGCCTTGTAGACCAGGCTGGCCTTGAGTCACAGAGATCTGCCTGCCTCTGCTGGTATAAAAGGCGTGCACCACTACCACCTGACTATTATTTATAGGGATTTTTAAAAATATTCTTTTATTTTTTTTATTCATGTGTGCAGAGGCTAGAAGAAGATACCATTTCCCCTGGAGCTGGAGTTTGTTATAAGCTATACCATGTGGGTGCTGGAAAGCAATCACAGGTCCTCTAGAGGAGCATCATTCCAGCTTCCTGGGTTTTTGGTTGGTTTTGTTTTGTGTATGCATGTGTGTCTTAAGATCCTCCTCCAGCTTGAGTTATAGTACTTCTCAACACCATGTCATGTCAGGGTGGCTCATACCATCTGTGTAACTCCAGCTCCAGGGTATCTAATCCCTCTGGCCTCTGAGGGAACCTGCACTCATGTGTATATACTCACATACAGACACATACACATAATTAAATTTAATAAAAAGAAGCCTAAAAAACGCAAAAGGAAACAGCTAGAGTGTTTCAGATATTTATAAAGTTCATAGAGATCCCAGTGGCTAGGGGAGGAAATTGGGTTGTTTTTTTTTTTTTTTTTTTTTTGGTTTTTCGAGACAGTGTTTTTCTGTGTAGCTCTGGCTGTCCTGGAACTCACTCTGTAGACCAGGCTGACCTCGAACTCAGAAATCCGCCTGCCTCTGCCTCCCAAGTGCTAGGAATAAAGGCGGGCACCGCCACCACCCGGCTGGAAATTGTTAATATTATAGGTTATTGGCTTTGCTGTTATACGCAAGTGAAATGATTGGCTGGCCTGTGTTGGTTTTATAATCTGAGTATTGGTTAACATTTTTACTTTTTAAAGACTTATTTATTTTTATATATATGAATGTTTTGCACGTGCGTGCGTGCGTGCATGCATGCATGCATGCATGCATGCGTGTAGCAAATGCATACCTGGTGCCCACAGAGGTCAGAAGAGTTTTGAAGCCTCTGGAACTGGAGTTACCAATGGTTGTGAGCTGCCATGTGAATGCTGGGAATTGAACCTGAGTCTTCTGTGAGAGCTGTATATGCTGTTAACTACTGAGCCATTACCCCAGTTTCCATAATTTATGTTTTAATACATGTCATCCTATGGTACTGCAGACCTATAATCCCAGCACTCAGAGACAGACACAGGCAGGATAAGATCTGGATTGTCTTTGGCTACATAATGAATTTGAGCTGTCTTCAAACTCATTATATGTTTGAACTCATTACATGAGACACTATCTCAAAAAGAAGACTACTGGGTCTTTCCCTGTTTCTCACTTTTTGTTTTTGATACTCAGATCATAGTACATAACGTATTAAAATCAACATACTATGTATTTATAAAATATCAAACTTAGCTGGGTGTGGTAGCATATTCCTTTAATTCCGGCACTTGAGAGGCAGAGGCAGACAGATCTCTTTGAGTTTGAGGTCAGTCTGGTTTACAAAGCAAGTGCAGGACAACCAGGGCTGTTACATAAAGAAATCCTCTCTCAAAAATCAACCAAAAAAAAAGAAACCTTCCTATTCTCCTCTTCTCTCTTCCCATGTGTTCCCAGCCAGCCTCTCTTTCTCTTCTTCTGTCCTTCTCTGCCTCTCCTTTCTGTCCTTCTCCTTTTCCAGGTCCCTGCTCCCCACCTCCACAATAAATTTTTTTTTTATACTAAAAAAAGTAAAACTTAGTTTTCTTTCAGAGACTAACATACTGATATATATTTTGTTTCAGCTTTCTGATGAGTTAAAGAGGATTCCAGAGAAACCTTGACACTGGTAATGGAAACTGAAAAATAAAACTATTTGGTGTTTGAAGAATGCAACTCACGTATTTTATATTACCTCTTTTTGTCAAGTGATCTAAATAGTTAATCATTTAACCAAAGATACGTAGTGCCTTAACAAGCAGTTATAAGATCGTGAAGTATTTGGAATTATGCTCCTCTTAACCTTCCCTTCCCAATGAACTTATGAAATATTTGGTTTTTGTAGAATTAAGTACTTTATAAAAATTTAAAACTACTACTTCATTTTACTTAGAGCAAACCTCAAAACTACTTTAGTTAACTTTCAGTCATCTGATTTTATCTTATCTAAGGTTGGGGATGGAGGGTGAGCAGGAATTTCCACCTCTGCCTATTGCAAACAACTGCATCTGGAAGTGGTCATTACTGTTCCTTCTTTGTGCAGATGTATGTGCTTTACAGACCTTTCCTCTTGGGCCAAGGTATCATATGCACTGTGTGATCTGAAAATGGACCATGTAGCTTATGGAAAGACACGTCTTCCTATGTCTTTCCAACTGAAATCAGTTACATATGCCTCCTTTTACACATTAAGAAGTACCTCTAACTAAAGACTATGATTCGTGCATGAGTGTGTTATAACTACCTTGTACATGGAAAGATTTCTAATTCATTCTGTTTCTAGTTTTATTTAAGGTGGCCCTTCTCTAATAATAATAGCTTGTTGCTAAAAATCAATATAACTTATAAATGGTCTCAAGTGTTTTTGTAAGTTACACATTGTCATTGATTTCGTTTTTATCTAACAGAAAAATAAGCTGAGTTGTGTTCATGGAAAGAACTCTCTTAGAATGAGAAAACAAAATCATGAAATATTGATTTGTTGCCTAGGTACAGAAATGAAATGGTTTGCCAGGCTGTGGTAGACGAAGGCTGAGCTCTGTGAGTTTGTGGTCAGCCTGGGCTACATAGTGAGACCCCGTCTCCAGGAAAAAAGAGAAAAAAGGAAGGAAGAAAACTGACGTGTTTTCAAGCTGAGGCTGTGGCTCAGAGGTGGAGTGCTTGCCTAGCATGAGTCACACTCTGGTCAATCCCAATGCCTTAGAAAAAAAGAAAGATCTCTTGAAACCCGGTCTATGTTTTTTTTTTTTTGTTTTGTTTTGTTTTCTTTTGGTAAGGATTGTTCCTTGAAACCTTGGTCCTTTGCTTTTTAAAACACATGTTCCGTAAAACATGGGTTACTTTTTAAATAAGTGTTTCTTGAAACATAGTCTGGCTATTGTTTTCATTTCTGTTTTTGTGTGTGTGTGCCTGCTTTCTAAAAGGAATGTTTCTTGAAAGCTCTCTGTGAGACAGAGTGCTAGCTGGTCTTCCCTCCCTTACGGAGACTGCCCGACCTCTGACTCACATTCATCCTCATGTCTTCTCAAGTGCTGGGATGGCAGGCATTGCCACCATTGACTGCAAAGTGCTTTTGCTATCAGGTTAGCTTTTTATTTACCCCCATAAATTAGAGATACAAAGAATGGTGCCAGGCACTTTCCTCTGCTCTTAGCTACCCTGCTGGCTGAAGCAGAATCCACCAAGTGCAAGAATTTGAGACAGTCTGGCATCATATTAACACCGCATCTCAAAAATATGTCAGAAAGTAAAACTATGAAGGAATTTTGTTTGAATTTTATCTTTTTTCCTGGTAGTGGAAATAACCATATATGCTAACCAGTTTTCCATGAAGAACATTTAAATCATGGTTATAATATGGCTGACTCTGGCTTTCACCATAAAGAGTAATTAGAAATGTCACTATTAAGAAAGCGTAGTCTTGGACTGGAGCTCAGTGATAGAGCACTTACAAGGCAGAGCTAGAGCACTTACAAGGCTGTGGGTTCAATCCTAAACACCCCAGAAACCTAGAAATGTAGCTGAAAAGTGGAAAGACATATTAGAAATATTACATTTAAAATATAGACATGGATATGTGGTTGATACAGTGCTTGCCTAGCATACATGAAGTCATGGGTTCGATCCACAACATCACATAAGCCAGGTATGGTAGCACATGGGTGTAATCCCAATGCACTCAGGAAATAGAGACAGAAAGATCAGAAATTCAACCTCATCCTTGAGTATATAGTCTAAGGCCAACCTGAGCTACATAAGACTCTATCCCAAAGACAAAAAAAAAGATACTGTGACTATTCTCTGCTATTGATCATGCAATAACCTTCCCGTGTCTTATATAATAGAGGTTTATGGAAAGAGATAAGCATAATTCGCCCAGAAAAATGTTTTGGGTGGTTTGTTGTTGTTGCTACAAATTTGATGACTAGGAGGATACAGTTGACCGTTCCTTGTAAATTGAATGATTCTTAATTCCTTATCTGCTATTCTTGTACCTGTCTCTGCCAAATGAATTTATGCTGTGATTCTTAGGAAACTAGTGTGAAGACTTGTAAAGTTGAACTGGGCAGCACTCCTACTGTGTAACCTCTAGCTGCTGGTGCCTCCCATGGTCAGTGTTTTGTGTGTTTTCTCCTTGTTTAAGAGCAACATTCTTCAGTATGGAGAAAGGCATGCTCTGGCCAAAATCTGTGGAAAGCAGATTTTTCTCATTTAAAATAGTGTTACTTTTGTGGAAATTTTAAATTTAGCTTTTATCTGAAGTGCCTTAAATAGATTCTTAATTTACTTTTCTAGTACTGGTTTAAATATAATTCATTATGTATTTTTAATATACTGTTCAAAAATGATACATTATTATAGCAAAGATAACCAAATGTCTAGCTTACTGCTTCATGTCAATAAACTTTTACAACCTAAATTACATGTTGTTTATTTTCTATTGTCACAGCAAGACTGTCTCTAAAAGGTTCCATAACCTCCCAAACACTAGCCAGCAGATTAGCCTATGAAGATATTTCATGTTCAAACCACAGCACCTTTCTACAGAGGGGTCACTATGAAATATCAAAGGAGGAATTCTTAAAACAGAATATTCTATCTTGAATGTTTAATTAAATTTCCTTAATTTTGTACTGTCCTACAACCGTGCATTTCATAGAACAATTCTATTTATCACCTCTAGATTAAGATAAACTCTTCTGCAGGGTGTGGTAGCACATACGCTAAATTCCAGCATTGGAAAGTAGAGGCAGGCAGTTGTCTATGGAGTCGAAGGCCACCCTGCTCTACATAATACTTCCAGGTCAACCAAGGCTATTGTGAGATAACCCCCCCTCTAAATAACAAACTGGTTCTCAACCTGTGAGTGATGACCCCTTTGGGGATCTAATGACCTTTTCACAGGGGTTAGATAAGACCTTCAGAAAATACAGATATTTACATTATGATTCATAACAGTACCAAAACTACAATTATAAAGTAACAATGATCGTAATTTCATGGTTGGAGGGTCACTACAACATGAGGAACTGTATTAAAGGGCTGTAGCATTAAGAAGATTGAACAACACTGGACTAGAACCACTGGAGCATACTGGTTTTCTTGGTTGGTTATAATAGTAATCTCTAAATTAAATGTTGAGTTAAACAAGTTGAAATTCAGGGATACCAGGCATGGTAGTGCATGCCTTTGATCCCAGCACACTGGGAGACAAGCAGGCAGATCTCTCTGAGTTTGAAGCCAGCCTGTTCTACAAAGTGAGTTCCAGTACAGCCAGGACTGTCACACTGAGAAACCCTGTGTCAAACAAAAAACAAAACCCCTAAAGCCCGGCTTATATTTCTTTTAAATTTAGACACATGTATGTTTACTAGTTTACATATTAGAACGGCAGGAAAGAGCTTTGAAGGAACTTGTGTAAAGTCACCTTCAGACTACAGAAGAGCTTGCCTTGAAAAGAAGTCCTTAAAATACTTTCTAGAAAGGCTGTGCTTGGAACTTCTATATATCTACTATTAGGTCTTATGACATGGGCCCTGCCCATTCTGAGCAAGGGTGAGATCAACGTTGACTCAGTATCCTGATAGTATTGAAAGCCAAAGCCAAAAAGACATTAGATATGCTTAAATTAGTACCTTCACCTGCACTGCTGAAGAAAACCTGCCCTAGAAAAATGAAGCAATTTACTGAAGGTTATTCCAAGGAAATGCTTACAGGTTTTCCATTTTGCTGAAAATACCCTACGGATTATATTTCACTTGCAGATGCAAATTGCTCTCTGGAGACCATAGTCCACCTTGATTGCTTCCTGACATCCAGATTTCTGGAGAAGTCCTAATGAAAAAGACATTTCCCAGGAGAGCCTGAATCATGCAGGTGCCCTAAGGAGGGAGTTTTGATTGACACTCTTTGGTCTCTGAACATAGAATGTAGGTGAAGAGATAGTCTTTTGCCAGTACTAACCTAGTGAAGCTTCTAAACTTTGTGCAGAAGTGTCCCTTAAACTTTGTGTTCTCTTTTTCCTTTATGAAATTAAAGAGTTAAAATTCCAGTGTAAACTGGCATGGTGGGACAGATAATACCTGTAATCCCAGCATTTAGGAGGCAGAGAGAAGCAGGAAGATCAGGAATTCGAGGTTAAACTCTGCTGCACCCTTTGAGGCTAGCTTAGGCTACATGAGTCTGTCTCAAGAACAAAACAAACAAACCTTCCGATGCTTATCACCAACTGAAATAGGATACCATTCAAAATGAGGAAACCAAGCATAGTGATAACATGCCTTTAGTTCCAGTGCTCAGGAGGCCAAGACAGGTGGATCTTGTGAATATGCAACCCTGGTTCACACTGTTGCAGGCCAGCCAGTGCTACATAGTGAGACCCTGTCTCAAAAGACAAACACAAAATACCCAGAAATTTTACATGTGTTTGTAATCTCAGCACTTGGGACTTCCCTCAGGCTGGAGAATCAGGAGTACAAGGCCAGCCTGAGCTACATAGCACGTTCTAACCTGATCTGGACTGTGGATGGGCACCCCTATCTCAACAAACAAAAACAAGCCTGTAATGAAATGCTGCCTCATAACTCCTGTGGTAGCTACTACCTGAAAAACAGTAAATTAGTAAGGGTATGAAGAAACTGAACCTTTACAACTCCAGAGGCAGATGCAGGAGGATCTGAAGTTGAAGGCCACACTCAGCTATATAGCAAGTTCTAGGCCAGCTGGGAATACAGGAAGGCCTGTCTCAAAAAAAAAAAAAAAAAAAAAAGGTATGATGGTGCACACCTGTACTTCTTCAAGTTAGGGCTTATCACCCAAAGAAACTAGATTTCAAGGTCAGCCTTCAGTATATGGGGCACATAGCTAATTGGAGACAAGCCTGGGCTACATTAGACACTATAAAAACAATCCAAGGTTTAAAATACAATTACCATATAACCAAGCAATTTAATTTCTAGGTCTATAACCCCCAAAACTAAAAATAGAATTTTGAGTAATTGTAGTCCATGTTTGCACAACACTATTCATGTTAGCTGAAAGGCAGAAGCAAGCTCAATTTCTAACAACAAATGAATGGGAAAACAGTGTTACTCAACCATAGAAACAAGGACATTCCAAGGCAGTTGTAGTGGCCTGCCTATAGTGCCAACTACTCAGAATGCTGAGGCAGAAGGATTACTTGAGCCTAAGAGTGTGAGAGCAGCCTGATGAAATACAAGATTTCATCTCTAAGAAAGGGTGGGGGGGTTGGAATTGTAGTATTTGCAATGGGACTGAGCCTTAGGATATGATACCAAATGAAATAAATCTAGCCACAAAAAGACAAACCTTGATCACACATGCATGAAGTGTGTACAATACTGGAATGTGCAGAGACAGAAAACAAATTGGATGCAAAGCTGGAGTGGTTAGCTGGGGTTGTTGAATGGTGTGTAGTTTCAATTCTGAAAGACAAGGAGTTCTGGCCCCAAGGTTTAGTTCACAGAGCACTTGCCTAATGTACACGAGGCCCTGATGCTTACCACCTAGGCACCACAAAGTTGCAGGGGATACAGTTCAGTGGAGAGCTTTTGTCTAGATTCACTCCCACACTTCCAGTCCCAGCACTCAAGACTTAAGGGCAAGAGAACCAGGAGTTCTGGGCCATTGCTAGCTACATAGCAAGTTGGGACAGCCTGAGGTACATTGAGACCTTGATTCAAAAAGCAAAAGCAAAATAGACATGGTGGTGCACGTCCAAGCACTTGGGAGACAGGGGATATCTCTATGAGTATGGGATCAGCCCAATGAACAGAGTGAATTCCAGGATATGGTATGACTCTGTCTCAAAAAATATATAAACAAATAGTTGTCTTCTGAAAATTGATTGCAAGGGGTAGCTTACCACAGATGAACTACACAGACTACATAAGCTGGCCACAGTGGCTCACAGCTGTGATCCCAGCCCTCTGGACACCAAGGCAGGAGGATCATGGACCACCTAGGGGATGTAGCTTGATCCTGGGGGAGGGAGATATATTTTTTTTTTAGCTATGAGGAGGCCAAGCAGATTGTCACAAAGGACATTAAGTCATATTGACTTCTTCACCCCCACCCCACCTTTAAGCTTCTAAAAAAATGGTTTGGCACGCGTGCACACACACACACACACACACACACACACACACACACACACACGTCAAAGCCATGCATAGGGTACAAGCTTGTAACTTCAACAGTCAGGAGGCACAGACATGATGATTACAAGTTCAAGGAGTAAGGAGACCTTGTCTCTCTCTCCTCTCTCTCTTTTTCTCTCTCTCTCTCTCTCTTTCTCTCTCTCTCTCTCTCTCTCTCTCTCTCTCTCTCTCTCTTTTGTTTTTTTCGAGACAGGGATTTTCTGTGTAGCCCTGGCTGTCCTGGAACTCACTCTGTAGACCAGGCTAGCCTCGAACTCTCGAACTCAGAAATCCGCCTGTCTCTGCCTCCCAAGTGCTGGGATTAAAGGCATGCGCCACCACTGCCTGGCTTTATTTGGTATTTTGAGACAAGATTTCTTTCTCTGTGCAGCTTTGGCCATCCTAGAACTTGCTCTTGAGCCTGTTCTTGTGCTCACAGAGCTCTGCCTGCCTCTGCCTCTCTATTGCTGGGAGAACACTGCCCAGCTCTATTATTTTCTTGATAGATTTAATTGCAGTATCTGTGTTCTGATCATCTCGTCTCCACCTCTCCAGCACTGGATTACAGATGTGTGCCCAGTTTATATAATGCTGGGAATCAAACCTAGGGCTTTGTGCATAGTAGGTAAGAACTCTACCAACTCAGCTACATCCTTAGTTATTTTAATTTTGAGACAAAATCAATCTGAATTACTCATGCAGGGTTTGAACTTTAGACTCTCCTTTCTTAGCATTTCAAGTAGTTGAGATTACAGGACTGTGTCACCAGGCTTAACTGCAAAAGACATTTTCTAAATCCTAGTACCTGGGTTACAAACCAATGTGGGCTCGTTCCCACTGACAGGACTTTGTGTTTGATCTTTTGTTTACTTATTTACTTTGAGGGTTTTAAAAAAACAAACAGGTTCTCATATAGTCCAGGTTAGTCTCAAACTCAATACCTAGTCAATGGATGACCTTCAACCCCTGATCCTTCTTCCTTCACATCCCAAGTGCTAGTATTACAGATGTGCACCAACACAATTGCCATGTGTTTGATCTTTTATATGATTCCTGAAAATAAGACTACAGTTGTCCCCAAAAGACATGTGCAGTATGTACCCACTTATAAGTGGATATTAGCCATAAAATACAGGTACCATGTTACACCCCACAGACCCAAAGAAGCTAGACAGGAAGGAAGGCCCAAGCGAAGAAGCCTGAATCTTACTTAGAAGGAGGAATCAAATCGTCATAGGAGACAGATGTAGGGAGGGAACTGTGAGGGAGGGGAAATAGGGAAGGGAATGGGGGTGTTCGGTAAAATGTGTGGAGAAAGGATAGGAGAAATGCCTAGATGGCCATGAAAATGAATGGAAATCTGCAAGTGACAGGGATGAGGAGATGGAGGAATCTCCAGGACAAGACAGAGACCTGGGATAAGGGAGACACCCAAGAATCAATGAGGTTGGCCTTACCTGTGACTCACTTTACGTTGGGGATATGGAACCTGAAGAGGCCACCTCCTGTAGCAGATGTGCAGATCATGTGGGTCCAGAGCAACTGGAGCAGGAGCTACCTCAAAAGTTGTTGCCTGTATGTATGTGGTATATGTTCTAACAGCTGGGATGCCTTGTTTGACCTCAATGGGAGAGGAGGCACCTAGCCTTGAAGTGCCAGGGTGGGGGTGATACCCAGGGAGGCTCCACCTGCTCAGAAGTAAAAAAAGGAGGGAGGATGGGGGACAGGGGCCAATGAGTAGGATGTAAAGTGAGTAAGTACAAAAAATAAAAATCAGCCAGGCAGTGGTGGCACACGCCTTTAATCCCAGCACTTGGGAGGCAGAGGCAGGCGGATTTCTGAGTTCAAGAGTTTGAGGCCAGCCTGGTCTACAGAGTGAGTTCCAGGACAGCCAGGACTACACAGAGAAACCCTGTCTCAAAAAACCAAAAAAAAAAAAAAAAGACAAAGAATGACTCATGATACAGATGTCAAGACATGGTCTTCATGCTCTTTTGGGGTGACAATTTAAGGACATTCAGTTAAAAGTTAAATCACATCTGCAGGATGAGTGATGATTAGAATATTCCAATAAATGTTTTGTTATAATGACTTCCACCTGGGGGACAGGACACACAGAAATGAGTTTCTATTGATCCCACCCATTATCCAGGTTCAGATAGAATTTATTTTGTCTGAACCAACCAGCACGTGAATTAATGTAAAAATCGTTATGGCATCTGCTTCTTTTTTTTTTTTTTAAAGATTTATTTATTTTTTATATATGAGTACACTGTAGCTGTGTTCAGACACACCAGAAGAGGGCATCAGATCTCATTACAGATGGTTGTGAGCCACCATGTGGTTGCTGGGATTTGAACTCAGAACCTCTGGAAGTGCAGTCAGTGCTCTTAACCACTGAGCCATCTCTCCAGCCCCCATGGCATCTGCTTCTTATGCTAATCTCTACATACAAGGTTTGAAGATCATGTCAAGTTTATGGCTCTGTAATTACTACCAACAGAACCTGGATCCAACATCACCGGTGGTGATGAACAAAGTCTTGGCACAGAGCAAGCACTCTAAATATTTATTCAATAATCACTGAATGAGTTAAAGCTTCAAAAAATAGTATCACAGTCAGGCATGATAGCATACACCAGTAATCCCAACATTTGGGAAGTGGAGGCTGGAGGATTATGAATTCAAAGTTACCCTGGGCTATACAGTGAGTTCAAGGTTGGCCTGGGTTACATGAGAACCTCAATAGCTATATATAATTGACGTCCCCAATATGTGACTCATCAGTTAAGAGCAATTGCTGCTCTTCTAAAGGACCATAATTCAATTCCCTGCACCCATACAGTGACTCACAACCATCCATATTCCTGTCCCAGGCGATCCAATTCCCTCTCTGTCCTCTGAGGGCATCAGGTATGAATCTGGTGCACAGACATTCAGGCAAAACATTCATACACATAAAACAAAAAAGTCACAGAACAGAACCAATAACCCACATGTAGCAACAAAAAAACCTTGGGGAGTGAAGAAAGTCTTGCAGAGGACCTAGGGTAAGTTCCTAGCGCTCGCTCACGTTGGCAACTCCCAATTGCTTGTGACTGCACAGGTTGTTCATGAATGTGGAGGCCAGACAAACACATGCCTGCATGTCTGTCTGTCTTTGTAATAATGCCAGATCCTCTGGAACTGGAGTTATAGACATTTGTGAGCTGTCATGTGGGTGCTGGGAATTGAACCCTGATTCTCTGGAAGAGCAGCCAGTGCTCTTAATTCCTGAGCCGTCTCTCCAGCTCCCATAAAATAAATCTTAAAAGAAGAAAAAAAATCAAGAAAGTCTGGTCTGCTTGCAGGAAGTAAATGATGTAAGATGACAGCTGACCTCCCCACAAGTACACCAAAGTAGGCAGCTAGCCATACACGTGTACCTTCACAGGAGCTACGTAAATCAGGCGAGAGGACAGTGTCTCTGTTCTACTAAAATGAAAAGACATGTTGAAGAAAGCAAAAAGTCGCCTTTAATCCCAGCACTTGGGAGGTAGAGGCAGGCGGATTTCTGAGTTCAAGAGTTCGAGGCTAGCCTGGTCTACAGAGTGAGTTTCAGGACAGCCAGGGCTACACAGAGAAACCCTGTCTCGAAAAACCAAAGGAAGAAGGAGGAGGAGGAGGAGGAGGAGGAGGAGGAGGAGGAGGAGGAGGAGGAGGAGGAGGAGAAAGAAGTCACTTGTGTTGTTTTTCCACTAACTCCAAAGAGCCCACCAAGGAGATAGACGACTCCTTCACAAAGAGATAGACAAAATAAAGCCCAAGACCCCTGACACTTGAAACCGAGTGCCAGGCCCTCCATGACACCTAGTTCTTGGTAAATCCTCATTATCCCTAAGACCTGAGCCACTGGGACTGAGGGAAGCAAGCTTAGAGGATATTTTTAGTAGCCTGGGATTCTATTTGATTTGCTCTCTGTACACCCTCCTTCTAATAATGTACTTGGCAGCCAAGCTTGCATGTTCTTTGCAAAGACATCCTTCTCTGAACAATGCACCTAGTAACTTGTTGGCAATGCATTGCATCCAACTGCACACCCCCACACTCCAAATGATTTCTCTTTTCCTAATGACCATCAAAGTCAGACAGTTTCTATTCTAACATATTCCCTTTATGTCCAGGCACAATTTGTGTATGTATGTCCAAGATGAAGCCTGAACACACACAATAACACAAAACTGTCTCCTCAAGTGAACCTTTGAAGAGAATCTCCTATTTACCCTTATCATGACCATGCATAGCTGAACAAGCAAATGAATAAAATCATATATATTATGGGAAGGGACATATTCGGCAAAGACTGACACATTCTAAGCCTATAAATCAAATAGAATGCCACACAAAATATATTCATAGCAACCAACCCCTCTACTCACCTTTTTTTTTTTGAGTCAGAGCCTGACTATTATGATGTAGACCAGGCTAGCTTTGAACTCAAAAAGACCTGCTTGACTCTGCCTATTTACTCTGAAATTAAAGACATGTGTCACTATGCCTAGCTACAAACTTCTTTGCTTGATTGAATTCCATAAATGGAAGCCCCAAATGGTAATAGAAGTTGAAAGGGGATGTCTCCCGGGTTTCAGAACCAGTGTTGTGTTTATAAAAAGATAAAGAGATAAAGAGTATGTTCTATGAGTGTGTGGAGAGGTATGGGGGAAGAGGATGTCTCAGCTGGTCCCATGTGGAGGCATCGCTTCCCCCTGAGGGACCAGCCACACTAAGGTATAGCATAGAATAGAGTTTATTCAGGGCATGGGGAGGGGAGCCAGGAGGGAGCCAGAGAAAGAGAGAGAGGGGAGAGGGAGGGAGGGA
>NW_021604652.1:257813-261081 GCF_004785775.1 Grammomys surdaster
GAGAGAGAGAGCAGAGAATTAGAGACTGCCATGACCACGTGGAGAGAGGGGGAAGGGAAGGGGGAGGGGCAGAGAGAAGCTACAGGCAAGAGATCAAGAGATTAAGAGAGAGGGTAAGAGAGAGAGGAGAGGGCAAGCAGCCCCTTTTATAGTGGGCAGGCCTACCTGGCTGTTGCCAGGTAACTGTGGGGAGGAGTATACCTGGCTGTTGCCAGGTAACTGTGGGGAGGAGTATACCTGGCTGTTGCCAGGTAACTGTGGAGGTGGAGTTTAGACAGAATACTAACAGAAGTCCTTTAGTATCTTCAATGTGATCCCCTCCACCCCGTCAGTTGCAGCCATTCTGATCTTTTCTATAGCTTTGCTTTAAATAAAGTTCCCTTGGTATGTTTGCAACTATGTGTGGGATTTTATCTTATTCTTCAATAAGAGACCAAGCATCTGGGAAACATCTGATCCAAAACACTGGCAACTGAATTGTGTTAGGCAATAGAAGGCAGCCACCATTCCTTCTCAACTGCCACTGGCACAGGTAGTCACATTTCTCCACTTACTGAGAAGCAGGTAGAGAGTTAGCACAGGACCTTGCCTTGGATTGAAATGCCACAAACGGGATTAAGGTTGTGGGCCTCTTGGGATAAATGGGAAACAAGGGACAAGATGTATCTCCATTTCTCCGCCTTAAGTGTTTCTTCTCCTGTTACTTTTTTTTTTCTCTTTTTCAGGTATGGTGGATCAATGGTGACAGCCAAGCAGCAGCTACTTCATGTATAGAAATGAGGAGCCCGAGTCTTGTACCAAAGCTGAGGGGGTGGGGGGTGGGGTAGAGAAAGAAAAAAGACACCGTGACACCTTAGGACCAATAGAGAAAGGGGGGATGGATTTACCAAAAAGGACTATTTGGGTTGGAGAGATGGCTCACTGGTTAAGTGCACTGACTGCTCTTCCAGAGGTCCTGAGTTCAAATCCCAGCAACCACGTGGTGGCTCACAACCATCTGCAATGGGATCTGCTGCCCTCTTCTGGTGTGTCTGAAGAGAGCAACGGTTAATACATAAAATAAATAAATAAATCTTTAAAAAAGAAAAAACAAAAACCCAAAGAGGACTATTCAAACTCAATAAAAACCTAGACCACCTCGGAGTCAGCCATCTCTGCAGCTGTGCATGGCTGAGGGGAAGAGGGTGCTTCTCTCCCTGAGAAGTCTACAACCTTTACCAGTAAATCGTTTATGCAGAGCTCTTTTCCTGTCTTTTAACTGTTTCATGGATAACATGCCCTGTGGCAGTTTCCTCTCATTGGAACATTCCATCCTGCAGGGAAGCTCCTTAAAATGGGAAGCAAACAACTCAAAATGGTTTCTGGAAGTCCCTGAAACTGACCAGACTCACTAGGCCCTCTGTACTCAAGAGTAAATACTGAAGACTGCCTAGTCACTCTTAGGCAAGCTGGAAGAAGCAGAGACTAGCCAAACAGCTTGAAAAGAAGCCAAGACCAAAAAAGCCAAGCTTCAAAGAAGGCACTGAGAGCAGCCAAGCAGCCTGAAAGTACAGAGGAGCCAAATGGCCTGAAAAAAAAAAAAGCACAAAGCAGCCAAGTTGCCTGGAAGAGGTTTAGACCAACTGAGCCATCTGGAAAGGCTATTGTCCAACCTGTTGAGCCACCTGCAGTGTGCTCCAGGTTCCCAGCTTTTGTGAATTTTCACCCAAGATTAGGTGGGTTGTGGTGATGCAGCTATCGTTGAGTCATTTTTGCTCCTGTAAGTACTCTCATATTTCAGCAAGTACCCCAGTAAAACTCATTGCTTTACCAAGTAAGCCTTGGATGGTATCTGTACTTTGGTGTGTTATGAGTTCCTGGCCTGGAGTGAGTAGACTGTCTCCAGGAAAAGTTTGTGACACAACATGGAAAAAAAAAGATGGTAAGACCTGATGCCTAGCAGAACCAGAAGGCCCAGTAAATAGGACAGACATCACAAATGAGCATGTAGAAAGCACAGGGGTCAACATCAGGTCTTTTTTTTTTTTTTTTTGTTTTTTGAGACAGGGTATCTCTGTGTAGCCCTGGCTGTCCTGGAGCTCACTCTATAGACCAGGCTGGCCTCGAACTCAGAAATCCACCTGCCTCTGCCTCCTAAGTGCTGGGATTAAAGGTGTGCACCACCACCACCCGGCCCAGCATCAGGTCTTATTCCTTCCATCATTCTCCACCTTACATTGGGGGGGGGGTCTCAAGTCAAGGTTTCTCTGTGTAGCCCTGTCTATCCAGGAACTCACTCTGTAGACCAGGCTGTCCTCGAACTCAAATCTGCCTGCCTCTGCCTCCTGAGTGCTGGAATTAAAGTCATGCACCACCACTACCACCTTACTTTTTTGAAACAGTCTGTCACTAAACATGGGACTCACTGTCACAGCTAGCTTGACTGGCTAGCAGGATTTGTATCTCTCTCCTCGAAGTCCTTGGATTACAGACACATGACAACTGTACATGGTGTTTACATTGTGTGGACTTGCCTTGCCTGGATTCTGCCTTCAACTTACTTTATAGCCTAGGATTACTTGAACTACTGGCTTTCCTGCCTTCTTCTCCTACATATTGAGATTTCAGGTGTGGCCCCAGTTTCTTTTAAACAATGCATCCATAGTATAGTTAGACTAACTTGGGTTTTTATTATACTAGTGCTGAAATAGCAGCAACAAATTGACAGCCTACTCCTGAGAAATTTGCACCTGGTACCATCCCATGCTAAAGCAGAGGAGGTGACTATAGGCTTAAAGAAAATAAAGCCTGCTAAGAATTCCTGGAGACAGGTACAAAGACCGATTAGGAAGACAGGAGTACCTAATTAACTATTCAGTTCCCAAAGAATGCCCTACACCAACAAGACATCAAGAGTTACTAGAAGCTGGGCATGGTGGTGCTCACTATTGGAGGATCTCTGTGAGTTCAAGGGCAGCCTGATCTATAGAGCAAGTTCCAAGCCAATTAGGATTACACAGGGAACCTTGTGTAGAAAGAAAGAAAGAAAGAAAGAAAGAAAGAAAGAAAGAAAGAAAGAAAGAAAGAAAGAAAGAAAGAGGGGCTGGAGAGATGGCTCAGCGGTTAAGAGCACTGACTGCTCTTCCAGAGGTCGTGAGTTCAAATCCCAGCAACCACATGGTGGCTCACAACCATCCGTAATGAGATTGGATGCCCTCTTCTGGTGTGTCCGAAGACAGCGACAGTGTACTCATAAATAAAATAAATAAATAAATCTTTAAAAAAAAAA
>NW_021604652.1:261181-266646 GCF_004785775.1 Grammomys surdaster
TCTGTGTAGCCCTGGCTGTCCTGGAACTCACTCTGTAGACCAGGCTAGCCTCAAACTCTCAAACTCAGAAATCCACCTGCCTCTGCCTCCCAAGTGCTGGGATTAAAGGTGTGCGCCACCACCCCCCAGCTAAGAAAAATCTATCTTTAAAAGAAAAAACCAAAAGTCTGGGGAGAGGGGAACCTGGGAAGATAGCTCAGTAGGTAATATGCTTGCCATGCAAACATGACAACCTTAGCTTGGGTTCCCAGCATCCTTACAGCTAGGTAGGGTGCTGTGTGTTTACAAACCCAGCTCTGGGGAAGTGAAGATGAGGATCTGGAGGTTACAGGCTAGCCAGCCTAGCCAGCCTAGGAAACCTGATGAGCTCCAGCTTTTTTTTTTTAAAGATTTTTTTTTAAGAATTATTTATTTATTTTATGTATATATGAGTACACTGCAGCTGTGTTCAGACACACCAGAAGAGGGCATCAGATCTCATTACAGATGGTTGTGAGCCACCATGTGGTTGCTGGGAATTGAACTCAGGACCTCTGGAAGTGCAGTCAGTGCTCTTAACCACTGAGCCATCTCTCCAGCCCGAGCTCCAGCTTTAGTGAGAGACTGTCTTAGAAAAGAAGAATGATTGAGAAGGACACTCAGTATCAACCTCTGGCCTGCATAGCCGTGTGCACACATGTGCACAAGCAACTGTATATGCACATACGTACATACCCACCCACATAAATGTATAAGTGTGCCATGCACATATGCACACTACATTCCACCTCACTACTTTAGTTAGAATGGCTGTCATGAAGAAAGATTCCCTGGGTGGGTATCCAAGGGAATCTAAACCAGAAAGCCACAGAGTTCCTTGCACAGTCAGGTTGGGCCACCATGCCCACTTGACTTTTATGTGAGTGCTAGGGATTCAAACCCTGGTCCTCCTACTTGGACAGCGCCACTCTATCCATTGGACCATCTTCCCACTTCACAACTGTATATTTTAATTAGCCACAAAAAAATGAGAAGAAACGAAACTTCATCTTACAAGAGCAAGACTATGGGTGGAATTGGAAATCTGTATTTTAAATAAAATAAACCAGACACAGACAGACCAGTTCTACATGATCTCACACACATATGTTTTGTTGAACCCACATAGAACAGGTTGCCAGAGGCTGAGGAAAGCAATGATGATGTATGCTTGGGGGAAAGGCCAATCAATCAAAGAAGTTCTGTTCTGGAGTCAGTGAGATGACTCAGTGGGTAAAAGTGCTTTCATCTGTAAGGCCCACAACCTCAATTTGATTCCTGGAATGCACATAAAAGTGGAAGGCTGATGGCACAAAGATGCCTTCTGACCTCCACATCTATACTGCACCACATGTGGCATTAAAACACACACACACACTTAATAATAATAATCAAAGAAAAGTGTTGATCAACTTGAGGGGAAGAGGAAGATGGTTGGGAGAGGCTGAAGGGAGGAAAGGGGGGGAAATGCTGTGAAGTGGAAACATCTGGTTTGTTTGGAAAGTTAATTTGTTAAATGATGTTTTACTGGGGCACAACAGGTGAAGGGATGTTTTGATATAGCAGACACACGAAAGGACGCTTGATGAAGGGGTATAAATATGACCGCACAGAGAGTGGGAGCTGGAACATTGGTTTGCTTTGCTCTACCTCAGTACTGCTAATGACATGCATGTATGCAACAACAAAGAGCATCTCTTCTGCAGAGAACCTACATGCAGGAGTCTACCACGCAGGATCAATTTAAAGCCTGTTAGAGTAGTAGTGACTTTTACCTTTCTTTCCCTTTGATTGGTTGGCTCTATCTCCAGTGGTGTGGGTGCCTTTGTGATTGGTTAAGACACTGGGGGATTTTGGGGGACTTTTGCTGATATTTGGCTCAAGCTAGGTGGTGGGCAGCTTTTGACAGCTTCTGATTGGTTGCCCATGAGGGGTGGGCTTTCCTGGAATTGACTTGTTTTGGACTTTTCTAGTTCTGGGAAACAGAAACTTAGGCCTAGTCTACGAAACTTCCAGTTTACAGCCTGTCATGGAGTCACCCTGACTATGGCTAACTCAGTCCTCTCAACACACACACACACACACACACACACACACACACACACACACACACACAGAGAGAGAGAGAGAGAGAGAGAGAGAGAGAGAGAGAGAATAAAATAAGGACTGAAATACACAGCTCTGTGGTTGAAATCACTTCCTGCTCTTGCAAGGTGACTTCAAGGCCAGTGTATGCTGCTTGACACCCTGTTTCCAAACAGCAGCAACAGCATTTCTGGAGCTGAATAATATAAAATGTACTAGTGGGTGTTCAAAGCATATTGGGAGATACTGTAGCACATGCTGATGATTCCAGCAGTTAAAATCTAATTAGGATGGTCTCAACCACATAATGAGACCTTGTGATGGTTTGTATATGCTTGGCCCAGAAAGTGGCCCTATTAGGAGGTGTGGCCTTGTTGGAGTAGATGTCACTGTGGGCTTGGACTTTAAGACCCTACTCCTTAATCGTGGGCTTAAGACCCTCACCCCAGCTGCCTGGAAGTCAGTATTCTGCTAGCAGCCTTCAGATGAAGATGTAGAACTCTCAGCTCCTCTTGTACCATGCCTGCCTGGATGCTGCCATGTCCCAGCCTTGATGATAATGGACTGAACCTCTGAACCTGTAAACCAGCCCCAATTAAATGTTGTCTTTATAAGAATTGCCTTGATCATGGTGTCTATCCACAGTAGTAAAACTCTAACTAAGACAGGCCTTTTCTCAAGAGAAAAAAAATGGCAAGCAGAAAAATAAAATAGCAAAGATAAATATAAAGCACTTGAAATGATCTATTCAATTGTAGAAATGTAGCGTATCTGAGTGATAGTGTAGTTGTATTGTGTGTGAGAGGCCTGGGACTTGATCCTAAGCACCACAAACACTCACACAAATCCAATCTCAAATGCAGCAAGAGTGCAGAAAATGGAGCAGAACCTTGGAGACCTGTGGGATGTAGTTAAACATGAAAAATATGCAAAATGAAATCTCAGAAGCTAAGGAGATAAAGACAGAAAGAATATAGGACAAGGCTGGACATGATAATGAAGGCACTAATCCCAGCACATCAGAGGCGGGGGCAAGAAGATCAGGAAGTCAAGGTTGTCCTTGACTACAACACATTGTTTCATAGTAAATGAAATGCTGAAAGATGACTAGACTTGTATCTCAGATTAATTGCTTAGTACACACAAGCCTTTTAGCTTTGTTCCAATCACCACACATATATACAACCCCCAAAAGTTTTAACTACTAAAAGAAAAAGTATCATACAAGCATTCTATATGTGGCATAACAGTTTGACCCAAAATAGGGGAAAGGAGGCTGATGATATAGTTTGGTAGTAAAGCATATTCCTAGCATGCATTAAGTCCTGGGTTCAATCCTCAGCACCACAAAACAACAAGTGTTGGGAGCCGACTCCTAGCAGAAAGCAGCTATTATCTTTGCAGCCATCTCGAGCCGCATACCCCGACAAGAGACTTGTTTTTCAACAGCCCGCAACAGCTGAGCACACACTGATAAACATCTTGTTTTTCTCACATATCTTGTTTTGCTGTTTAGTGCCCCAAGCTGAAAGGCGCATGTGGTATCCATGCTGCAAGGCACATGATGTAGTGCCTTCAGCTGTGCTTGTCCACGAGGACAAGGCATGTGATAAAGCATATAAATACCCAGGATTTCCTTTCAATACAGAGAGAGACTTGATCAGACCCTCTGTCTTGTCTCTATTTTTCGCATCTCTTGCCCCTCCATCCCCACTCTCTCTCTTGCTAGATAGACCCTGACCCGCAGACCGGAGCAGCAGAATGGGCCAGGAAAAACAACAGTAAAAAACAAAAACAAAAACAACTCTTGCCCATCATAAGTGAGGGAACAGCCGGGCAGTGGTGGCTCACGCCTTTAATCCCAGCACTTGGGAGGCAGAGGCAGGCAGATTTCTGAGTTCGAGGCCAGCTTGGTCTACAGAGTGAGTTCCAGGACAGCCGGGGCTATACAGAGAAACCCTGTCTCGAACCCCCTTCCCCCCCAAAAAAAATAACAAAACAAAAAAAATAAGTGAGGGAACAATAATGAGATTCTCAGATAAGTAAAAGTTGAGGTAAGCTTCACTAATAGATTACAAGACATGGAAGTAAGAATCTCAAGTATTGAAGGCAAGGTAGAAGAAATGGATAGCTCAGTCAAAAAAATATTGGCATACTGGGCGGTGGTGGCTCACGCCTTTAATCCCAGCACTTGGGAGGCAGAGGCAGGTGGATTTCTGAGTTCGAGGCCAGCCTGGTCTACAGAGTGAGTTCCAGGACAGCCAGGGCTACACAGAGAAACCTTGTCTTGAAAAACCAAAAAAAAAAAAAAATATTGGCACACTACTTTAATCACAGTACTTAGGAGGCAGTGGCTGGTGGATTTCTGAGTTGGAGGCCAACCTGATCTGCAAAGAAAGTTCCAGGACAAGCCAGGCGCACGCCTTTAATCCCAGCACTTGGGAGGCAGAGGCAGCGGATTTCTGAGTTCGAGGCCAGCCTGGTCTACAGAGTGAGTTCCAGGACAGCCAGGGCTACACAGAGAAACCCTGTCTCGAAAAACAAAAAAAAAAAAACAAAAACAAACAAAAAAAAAAGGACATAGCTCTGACTGTCCTAGTACTCACTAAGTAGACCAGGTTGGCCTCAAACTAACTGAAATCTCATTGCTCCTGCCTTCTGAATTCTGGGATTATAGGTATGTGCCACTAACTATGCCAAACTAAAAGAAATCCTTCTGTAGGAGTCTCTGAGACCACCATGTCCAGCAGAGTGGAAGGCAATAACATAGTTTGGTTCAACACAACTAAGTACCCAGTGTTGGTTCAAACTTTGAGTCTGATCCTGGGTACTTAAGACATATGTAAGGACATCACAATTTGGTGAAAAATTTCCTGGTGATAATTAACTCAATCCTGGGTACAAAATAAAGCTTGAGATATGACCACATCAAAACTTTTTATAAAGTACATGTGACATCTGCCATAGAGATGAGTCTACAGATTGATAAGCTCACAATAAAGATCTAGGGGAGAATCTGGTGTGGTCTACAGATACTGCAAAAGGTCACCAGGCTATTAACCCTATCTGCTCCAAGCCTTCTGGAAAGTTAACAGGTTTTCCATGCCTCTCTTTGTGTTTAACATTTCTGGTTCCCCTAGTGATTATCTGTGAACACAAGAACCTCCCACACACTTCTACAGCTAAAATCACACATTGACCCTCACATGGTGATAGTGGGTGAACATTTCTTTAAGATTTTCTCAGCCAGAATTTTCTCTTTTGAGAATTCTGTTTAGATGCATACCTCATGTTTATATTTGGTTATTTCCCTCCCTCCCTCCCTCCTTCCTTCCCTTTTTTCCTTTCTCTTCCACCCTCTC
>NW_021604652.1:267046-277208 GCF_004785775.1 Grammomys surdaster
GGCTGTCCTGGAACTCACTCTGTAGACCAGGCTGGCCTCGAACTCAGAAATCCACCTGCCTCTGCCTCCCAAGTGCTGGGATTAAAGGCATGTGCCACCACCACCTGGCTCAACTAGGCTACCCTTAAACTTACCCTCCACCTGCCTCTGACTCCTGAGTGCTGGGATTAAAGTTGTGTGCTGCCATCAACCCACTGGGTTGTTTTCTTGATGTTCATTTTTTTTTTAGCTCCTTATATATTCTAAATACTAACTTTCTATCAGATGTATAATTGGTAAGAATCTTTGCCCATTCTCTCTCTGAATGATGGTGTCCTTTGCTATACAGAAGCTTTTTAGTTCCATGAGGTTCTAAAGTCATTAATTTGCATTTTGATGTTTGTGCTCTCATTGTTCTGTTCAGAAAGCCCTTTCCTGTGACACTGAGTTGAAGAGCATTCCTTACTTTCTCTTCTATCAGATTCAGGGTTATCTGGTCTTATGTCTGTCAAAAGTTGGGGAGGGGGAGACCTAAAGTATGGGGGGGTGGTCCTAACCCTATGTAAAGCATAAGGTAGGAGAGACACTCAGTTGTCACGAGTTTCAAGGGTTAATTTGGTCAATGTCTCCTTCAGGGTCTGATTCATCCTCTCTACTTGCCCTGAACTCTGTGGTCTGTATGTACAATGTAATTTCCAATTGATTCCCAGAACCTGTGCTAGAGATTGAGTTACCTGAGAGACGAATGGTGGCTTATTGTCAGACCCAAGCAGGGTAGGCAAACTATAACTGGGCATGATGTCTTCCAGAAGCTTCTTTGCTACTATGTTGGCAGTCTCCTTCTTTGTAGGGTAGGCTTCTACTCGTCCTGAAAAGTTATCTATAAAAACTAGCATATGCTTATATCCATATGTTCTTGGTTTTATTTATGTATAATCTATTTCCCAATTAGTTCTTGGCCATCGACCCCTGATGCTGGTTCCTGGAGTGGCTCCTTGATTGGGGCCTGAGGAGTTGACAGCCTGGCAGGTGGCACAGTCTGAGATTACCTGATCAACCAAATATCCTAAGTCAATTTTTTTTTTTTGGTTTTTCGAGACAGGGTTTCTCTATGTAGCTCTGGCTGTCCTGGAACTCACTCTGTAGACCAGGCTGGCCTCGAACTCAGAAATCTGCCTGCCTCTGCCTCCCAAGTGCTGGGATTAAAGGCGTGAGCCACCACCGCCCAGCAATTTATTTCTTTTATGTATATGAGTACATTGCAGTTGTCAGACACACCAGAAGAGGGCATCAGATTCCATTACAGATGGTTGTGAGCCACCATGTGGTTGCTGGGAATTGAACTCAGGAGCTCTGGAAGAGCAGCCAGTGCTCTTAACCTCTGAGCCATCTCTCCAGCCCCCAAGGCAACTCTTATAATTACAACATTTAATTGAACCTGGCTTACAGGTTCAGAAGTTCAGTTCACTATCATCAAAGTAGAAACATGGCAGCATCTAGGCAGACATGCTGCAGGATGAGCTGAGAGTTCGACGTCTTCATCTGAAGGCTACTAACAGAATACTGACTTCCAGGTAGCTAGGACTAGGGTATTAAAGCCCAAACCCAAGTTACACACCTACTCCAACACTTGCACAACTCCTGATAGTTCTGCTCCAAGGCCCAAACGTCATATTCCCTTTCAGCCTTATCAGCTAGCCTGTTCCCTTGAGCTATTTCTGCAGTTTCCGTCTGACGCCTGGGGCAATGAATTTTGGTCACTTTGAAAGGAAGCCTTAATGCCTCCAGGAAAGCAAGTATTCCTTCCTTGCTTTCGGTGGATTCTCCTTCAGCAGTCAGGAATCCCGTTTGCAGCCGGGCGGTGGTGGTGGCGCACACCTTTAATCCCCGTACTTGGGAGGCGGAGGCAGAGGCAGGCGGATTTCTGAGTTCGAGAGTTCGAGGCTAGCCTGGTCTACAGAGTGAGTTCCAGGACAGCCAGGGCTACACAGAGAAACCCTGTCTCAAAAAACAAAAAAAAGAATCCCGTTTGCTGTCAGTGGAAACGTTAGCTATGGCTCCTCTTGCCAGTTTTAAAGCCTGGGTTAAAGCCTTTAGTTCAGCTTTCTGGGCTGAAGTTCCCAGCGGCAAAGCTGCTGCCCAAATAATGGAGTCCAAGTCCATTACTTCAGCTCCTGCATACCTGATTCCATTCTGGATAAGGTTGCTCCCATCCATGAAGTAGCTACTTTCCACATCTGGTCATGGTATATCAGTCAAGTCCAGCCTGATGTTCTGGACATACCTCAGAACTATAGAGCAGTCATGCTGCACATTTGAGAATGGGTCAGGTAGCAGGGTGGCTGGGTTTAGGACAGATGGTGGTTATCTCTTATGCAAGGAGGATTCAAAAGTAGAGCCTGAAAGTGCACCAGTCTGGCATTGGACAGCCATCTGGATTTTTGAGGGTCCCCTCAATAGCATGGGGGGTAGTGATAGCAAGTTCCTGTCAGATGGTCATTTTGTCAGCATCCTTGACTAGCAGGGCAGTGGCAGCTATGGTCTGGAGGCAGGCTGGCTGGCTGTCTTTGGGTCACTGGGTCTAGTGTCTTAGATAAATAAGCCACAGGTCTTTTCCATGATCCCAAAGTTTGGGTGAGCACCCCCTTTGCTATCTCCTTTCTCTGATCCACATATAGGTGAAAAGATTTGTGAATGTCCAGGAAGGCCAAGGCTGGTGCCTCCAATAAGGCTTTTCTTAGAGTCTTAAAAGCCGTGTCCATCTCAGGAGTCCATTCTATTTTGACTTCTTGGCCCCTGGTTTTTTCATATAACGGTTTGGCTGTCTCAGGAACCCTGGCACCCAAAGTCTACAAAGCCTGGCAGATCCCAGAAATCCTGTACTTGCCTTTGGGTTGATAGAACTGGGTAGCTAAGGATAGTTTGCTTTCAGGGCGTCCTACAGAATGCGATGGCTAGCCCCCCCCTCTTGAATATGTATCCCATGTAGGTGACTTCAAGTTAAAAAAGCTGGGGCTTCTTAGCAGACATTTCTTGGCATATCTCCAAATAGGGGAAGGGCTGCAATACATACTGGAGCACAGTTATTTGGGGGTGAGCTACCAGTACTCACCCAAGTCCTCATGCAGGTGGTGGGTGAGTTCTTGAATCCTTGAGGTAGGCATATCCAAGTCAGTTGTCCCTGAAAGCCTCTCTCCAAGTCTTGCCATTCAAAGGCAAATACAGGCTGGCTTTTGGGTGCCAGAGGCAGGCAGCAAAGCCATTCAGTGTCCAAAACTTCCAATGGATATCAGTGGCAGTTTGGTTAACAAAAGCCATGTTCACATCTGACTGCTGCTCTCTGGCTTCTGTGTCAAAACAGTGTAGATCCTATAGGCTTCAAAAGTCTTTCTAGATGGTCCTTGGGGCTCTCATTTCTTCCCTGCATCATCTGGCTCACCTTAGATAAATTTGTGGGCCATCTGGTGGCCTCTTGGAGGCCCCCCATCAGAATCTGGCAATAGATCCAGAGCCTCTCCTTACCTTCGGGAGTGTTAAAATCCCAGTCAGGTCAAATCAAAGGAAAAGTCGCATTAATATCAGCCTGGATCCCTGTCTCGTTTGAAAGAAAAATATCACCAGGTGGTGGTGGCATACATCTTTAATCCCAGCACTTGGGAGGCAGAGGCAGGTAGATTTCTGAGTTCGAAGCCAGCCTGGTCTGCAGAGTGAGTTCCAGGACAGCCAGGGCTACACAGAGAAACCCTGTCTCGGAAAAAAACAAACAAACAAACAAAAAACAGAACAAAAAAATCAGTCTGGACTTGAGTGGGCAGCCCATTTGCTCCCAGAACCTATTTCCAGGTGGCTCCCATGATCCTCTACTCTTCCCTCTATCATGAAGAGGACCTAGAGCAATAGCTGGTGGGGAGGTGAATCAGCATGACTGAATCTAGAAGACCTGTGAGAGCTGATGGTCTTTCTAAAAATGGGGAGTCTGCAACTTCCAATTGTAAAGATCATTACTGGCAAGAGACACATAAGTCATGAACTGTCTCCCCTGAGCATCTGGGGGTTCTGTAGCCGGGAGGGGTAAGGCAGAGTCGGTCCTCTGGGCAATATGGCCCAAGTGTGAGGTGGACTCCAAGTGGAGTCGGGAGAGTCAGGGGAGTCAGGGGCTGCTCCTCCCTCTGCCTGTGCTGGCTGGGCAGGGAAAGTGGTGCCAGGAGCAGGAACATGAGGAGAACAGAGATCCTCCTCAGGAGCAGAAAGGAGGAACAAGGCAGGAGACTGAGGCTGATCTTCCTTTAGAGGAAGGAGGGTGTGAAGCTTAACAAAAAAAAAGTCTCATCCAAACATGGGGCTTCTCAACTAGGTACCACCACATGGTGATATATGGCACTTGTTCTGGGTGACCTGAGGCCTCAAAAACTAAACCTTCACCCTGTAAATGATGGGGAGTTGTAAAGTCCCCTCCTCAGGCCATAGGTGGGCCATTCATTCCTGCAAAAGATGGCTAGTTTGCAGGGATGAACAACCAGACCTGAGTCTTCTGTGACTCAACGGAAGTCCTTAAAATGGTTTAGGACCAGACCCAGTGAGGTCCTTTGTGCCTGTCCCATCCTAGGAATTAAGGAAAAATTTGCATGAGAGGACAACAAGCACAAAGAGAAAACACACAGACAGACACAGAAGGACATTCCTGGGAAAACAAAAACAAAAGGCTGTCTCAGATGGTCTTCCTCCCTGTGCATGGGGCAGACCATAGACCCATAGGCAGTTCAGAATCCAGATGAGAACTAGCAAGTTCTCCAGCTTCTGGTAGGGGGTTGGGAGCGTCTTCTCCGTTACTCCAGGCTGGTTGACAAAATGGGGGTCTACTCTGTCCCTCTCAAACCAGAATGGAAACACAGATTAAACCCGGAACAGAAACAAGAGATGGACAAGACAAAAGTCAACCGGGTGCCTGGACTTACTGATCAGAAAAAAACAGTTGGATCAGGGGGGGTCTCTGGCAAATCCCAAACAAGAGCCCTCAAATGTAAGGGTCCATGATTCGCCAAGAATGATACCCCTGACTCAAATAGTATGTTAAACATAGAGTGTTTTACTCTGCAGAAGTCCAGCATGTTGGGGTCTCCTATTACCAAGATAGGTGTCCAAGTGACTTTGCAGGCCAGATTTAAAGCACCTTAAGAAAATTCCGGGTGTAGGTGACCTTTATCTCACTCCTTCTCTAGGGGCATTCCATTACCAGGGCGTGGAGACTGGAAACTGTTGCTGGGGATGTCTAGGAACTGTTGTTGCTGAGGAAGTAGTTGAGGAAGTCTGGAAACTGCTGTTGACCCATTGTCCTTGCCACAGGCCAGGTGGTAGGCAGCTTCCGAGGCCTGGACTTACCCTGTTCTTGGAAGCAGAGATTTAGGCCTTATATCCTGAACTGTCAATTTGAAGCCTTCATAGAGTCACCCTAGCCTTCTCAATGCCTCCAGGAGTTCTGGATTGTTTTGGCTATCCTGGGTTTTTGTGTTTCCAAATGAAACTGAAAAATGTCTTTTCAATATTTTATGAAGAATTGTGTTGGAATTTTAATGGGGGTTGCTTTGAATCTGTAGATTGCTTTTGGTAGGGATGGCCATCTTCACAATACTAATCTTATCTATCCATGAGCCATGAGCATGGGAGATGTTTTCATATTCTGGTGTCTTTCATTTGCTTCTTCAGTGTCTTTTAGTATTTATAATACAAGTCTTTTACTTGGTTGGTTAGAGTTACACCAAGATGTTCATTTTATTTTGAAGCTATTGTGACAACCACTATTCTTTTCCTGATTTCATGTTTTCAGTCTGTCATTTGTATATAGGGAGGCTATTGTTTTTTATAGGTGAATTTTGTATCCTATTACTTTGCTGAAAGTGTTTATCAAGTGTAGAAGTGTTCTGATGGAGTTTTTAATGTATAAACTCTTTTTTTTTTTTTTTTTGGTTTTTCGAGACAGGGTTTCTCTGTGTAGCCCTGGCTGTCCTGGAACTCACTCTGTAGACCAGGCTGGCCTCGAACTCAGAAATCCACCTGCCTCTGCCTCCCAAGTGCTAGGATTAAAGGCGTGTGCCACCACTGCCCGGCAATGTATAAACTCTTGTCATCTACAAATAAAGATACTTTGATATCTTCCTTTCCCATTTGTATCCTCTTAATCTCCTTTAGTTGTCTTAATGCTCTAGCTAGAACTTCAAGTACTATATTGAATAGATATGGTGAAAGTGGACATCCCCATCTTGTCCTATGAGTTTTTCTCCATTTAATTTGATGTTAGCTACAGGCTTGCTGTAACTTGCGTTTATTTTGTTTAGGTATGTGCCTTGTATAGCTGATCTCTTCAGGACTTTTTTCCTGAAGGGGTGTTGGATTTTAGTCTGAGGCTTTTCTGCATCTACTGAGATGATCATGTGGTTTTTGTCTTTTTGTCTATTTATATGGAAGATTACATTTTATTGACTGACTTACATTGAATGATCCCTTTCTTTCTGGAATGAAACCTACTAGATCATGGTGGATGATCTTTTTGATATGTTCTTGGATTTAGTTTGGAAGTATTTTGTAGAGTATTTTTTTCTCTACGTTCACAAGGGATATTCGTTTGTAATTATTTTGTTTGCTTTTTGAGCCAGGATTTCTCCATATAACAGTACTGGCTATCCTGAAACTTGCCCTGTGGACCAGGCTGTCCTGTGATTCACAGACATCCTCCCCTTTCTGCCTTCCCAGTCTGGCATTAAAGATATCAGCCTGTCCTGGATTGCTTTTTTGTTTGTTTCTATTTCATTGATTTCAACCCTGCATTTCATTATTTATTATGTCTACTCTTTTTTTTTTTAAAGATTTATTTGTTTATTTTATATATATGAGTACACTGTAGGTGTCTTCAGACACACCAGAAGGGGGTGTCATATCACATTGCAGATGGTTGTGAGCCACCATGTGGTTGCTAGGATTTGAACTCAGGACCTCTGGAAGAGCAGTCAGTGCTCTTAACCACTGAGCCATCTCTCTAGCCCATGTCTACTCTTTTTTAGTGTTTTTTTTCTTGTTGTTCTAGAGCTTTCAAGTATATAGTTAAGGTTGTTAATATGAGAGCCCTCCAATTGTTGGAGACACATAGTGCTATATGCACGTGTCTCTCAGAACTGCCTTTATTGTGTCCCATAGGTTTGGGTATGTTTTCATTTTCATTTGATTCTGAAAAGTTTTTTATTTCCTTCTTAATTCCTACAATTCCCAGACCTTTCCAGGAACAATTTCCAGCCGCCACGCCCCAGTAATGGAATGTCCCAAGAGATAGAGCAAGATAAAGGTCATCTGCCCCCCCTCCGGAATTTTCTTAAGGTGCTTTAAATCTGGCCTGCAAGGTCACTTGGTTGATCTGTTTTTCATTTAGTGGCAACTTGTTTAGTTTCCATGAGTTTGTATACTTTTTGCTGTTTCCCTATGGTGACAGCCAGCTTGAATCCATGGTGCTGAGATGGGACGAGGGGGTTATTTCAGTTGTCTTAGACCTCTTGAGACTTGTTTTGAATCCAAGTATGTGGTCAACTTTGGAAAAAGTTTCTTGAGCTGCTGAGAAGAAACTCTGTTCTGTTGTGTTTGGGTGGAACATTCTGTAGATGTCTGTTAGTTTGATTTATGACATTATCTAACGCCAGTGTTTCTCTGTTTAGCTTTTTTTCTGGATGACCTGTCTATTGGTTAGAGTGGGCTACTGAAGGCTCCCATTAGCACTATGTAAGGATCAATGTGTCATTTTAGCTGTAGAACTGTTTCTTTTACAAGTGTTCTTAAAGTGTTTAAAAGATTAAACATTTGCATAAAGGTAAGGAAGATAGAAAAAAGACGAACAAAAACATTTGCATTCCTTGTCTTAAACACCAATTTTCTTAATGTGTTTGATTGAAAACTTAATATCTAATGTTTCTTATATTTAATAAAACAAAATTCATGTTTTTTTTTTATGTGCCCATGGAACATACTCTGAACTCCAGCATAATTTAGGTCACTGTTTTAAGGCAGTTTCCTGGGAATAGAAACAGGCTCTGTAGGAGGGGGAGGCTTCTGAGACTAAAGAGGTAAACAAAAAGTCACGTGCCGGAGAAAGCAGAAACTTAGAAGATTCTCGGAGGCCTATCCCTAGCTTTATAAAAGGCGTAAACAACTGCAAGGGGAGGAGCCTGAGCTGCTGGGAGAGAATCTTGGCGCCCTAGCTTCCTGTAAGTCAGGCAGAGAGCTGCAGGAATGCAGTTGTATTTTGAGTCTCATGTGCATCGCTGTGGACTTTTCGTGGTGTAATGGCTTTTAAGTTATCTCTGCTTATGAAAATAATCTCTCACCCATACCCCTGTTAGCTACCTGAATAAAAAGTCTGCTTCCCAAGTTGGGCACTGATGCGATCAATACTTTCAGTTGTTGTGGGTTCCCTTTCAGGTGACCATGGTTGTGTGTTGTGTATCCCTAAGAAAAGCTTCCCCCATCACAGTGAACAAGGCTCAATGAACAAAAAAAACTGAAATCATATGAAGGATGTCTGGCTTCTGAGCACAACTGACTCAAACTAGCAGGAGCTGAAGGAACTTGGGGGAATTCTCAAGTCCATGTTAATTGAAAATGTTTCTCTCTCTCTCTCTCTCTCTCTCTCCCTCTCCCTCTCTCCCTCTCTCCCTCTCTCCCTCTCTCCCTCTCTCCCTCTCTCTCCCTCTCATTTGAAATAGAATCTCATGTATCCCAGACTAGCTATGTAGCTGAGTATGATGTTGACCTCCTGATCAGGTGTTCAAGGCTAGCTTTGGCTATAGGAGAGCCAGTTTCTTTTCCTTTTGTTTTTATTGTTTTATTTTTTTGTTTTTTTTGTTTTTTTGTTTTTGTTTTCCATATATCCATTTGTCTATTTAAGTGTGTGTGTGTGTGTGTGTGTGCATAAATTATCATAATGAAAACCATTTTTTGGAGACAGAATCTCTATGTAGCACTGGTTGGCCTGGAACTTGATGGATAGCCCAAGCTGGTCTTAAACCTGTGACAATTCTCTTGTCTCATCAGATGCTGGGATGTGTTGCCACCCCCAGTAAGCCCATCATCTTACATACTAATTTAAAAAGTAAAATGAATGAACAAAACTAAAAATAAAAATCAGCAAAAGTATGAAAATATCACATCAAAATATGGAGAACTAGCCATACAGCTCAATTGGTAGAGTGCTTGTCCAGCATGTGCTAGGCTCTCAATACTCCATAAACCAGTAGAGATGGTCCATACTAGTAATTCTAGCATGTGGAAGATGGAGACAGGAAGACCGTAAGTTCAAAGTCATCCTCAGCTACATTGCTGGGCTATATAAGACTGTTCAAAAAAGTACTTTCAATCCCCCTTCCCTGTGAACAACCAACCCAACTTAGCAAACAAAACACCAACTCCCCTCACCCCCTGAAAAAAACCTTTTGATTTTAAACCTGGGATAAATGGCTGAGGTGCCTATTTTAAATATCAAATAGGCTGGGCAGTGGTGGCCCCGCCTTTAATCCCAGCACTTGGGAGGCAGAGGCAGGTGGATCTCTGAGTTCAAGGCCAGCCTGGTCTACAGAGTGAGTTCCAGGACAGCCCCGGCTATAAAGAGAAACCCTGTCTCGAAAAACCAAACCAAACCAAACCAAACCAAACCAAACCAAACCAAACCAAACCAAACCAAACCAAACCAAACCAAAATAAAAACCTATATTTAAATATCAAATAGGACATTGACACTGGCAATTAAGTTTTCCCAGCATCCCTCATTCTCTGCCTGTTACAAGGGCCTCCTGACTGACATTCCTGCCTTCTGCTCTGAACTCTCCAGCCCAGGGGCTGGACTGCTCTTCCCTATATAATACAATCATTTTCCTCGCTTGCTCTTTTTGTACTTTTAGGCCTTCTGGAAGATGCACTTGCTCCTCTCTCTCCTCTCTCTCCCTCCCACGTCTCCCCACATGGCACAGCTCACTCTGGTCATGACCACTCTGGAGTTTTCCAGAGGTATCTGCCTATAATTGTGATCTCCCTTTTATCTACAATAAACTTTCTCCTACAACATACCTCGGAGAAGTCTGTCTTCCTTTCTTCCTTCCTTTCTTTCTTTCTTTCTTTCTTTCTTTCTTTCTTTCTTTCTTTCTTTCTTTCT